>NW_018408670.1:540537-547032 GCF_002113885.1 Mizuhopecten yessoensis
CGAGATATAATTCGAATAGATGCAACCTTACGAAAAACATAGCCACTCTTCTTCTATACTTATTTGTAATTATTTGGAAGATAATAATAATTGCAGGTGGTAGGTATGGAAAACTACATGTCTTACTGTGAAACAGCTTGAGTAATCCTCTCAGATGTACCATATATATTTCCTTGCTGTACCCGGAGAAAACCCACGTTTTTTTCTGACATATCCACAAAATGTGAGGGGTTTGGCGAGGGAGAAATGTGCAGAGATCCGCTGTATACCTGTTGATGTACTATGGTAAGCTCATACAACTCCAATTATTAGGGATAATTAATTGCTTTTGGATATTAACTTAACACATAAATAAAGAAGAGGAGTGGCTATGCTTTTCATAAGGTTGCATCTATTCGAATTATATCTTGTTACAAGTGAATATATGTGTTCAAATAGAAAATATGGTCGGATGGCGAAGTGGAACACCCGCCTTTCACCATGGCGACCGGGATTCGACGATTTGACGCGAACATGTACGGGGTCACCTTGCCGACCACGTGGGTTTTATCCGGGTTCTTCGGTTTCCTCCCGCATCAAGACCCCTCTACGAGCTAACAACAGTGATTAAAGTAAGTGTATACAGCTTGTTTCATAGTTTTTGTAAAACAAAGAAAGATCATAATTATTGTGTAGATATTACATTTATATCACATCTATAGCATCGTTTTTTTCTGACATATCAACAAAATGTTAGGCAAACAATTTACCGTGCTGTGTGATGAGTGGTGGAGGTTTGGCGAGGGAGAAATTTGCAGAGATCCGTTGTTTACCTGTTGATGTACGATAGTAAGCTCATACACCTCCAATTATTTGGGATAATTAATTGCTTTTGGATCTTAACTTAACGATAACATAAAAAGATAAATTATATTGAGAACTGAAGAACAAGATATTTGATGTTACTAAAGTAATGAATGTATTGCATCATGCTAGTATATCCTATGGTATGTGACTGTCAATGAGTATGTAAGAAAACTAGACGCTAGAGAGCATTTAATAGCAGTACGACCAAATACGCGTCCAAAGCTAGCGAAAGTGGACTCCGTGGCGCAACGGTAGCGCGTCTGACTCCAGATCAGAAGGTTGCGCGTTCAAATCACGTCGGGGTCATTACATTTTATTATTTTATAATGTATTTACAACATTGGTAAGCTGGTTTTGAATGAAAGCCATTGTTTAATTTTGCTATATTATACTACAAACATGTCATGAGGCCATTATCAGAGTTGGGAAACTTATTTCTTACATGCAGGGATTATTTCATCATTTCAATATATAAAGTTGGTTCTTTGTCAGTTTTGCTACTTAACTTGATGCTTTAATATTTTGTTAACGTTGTACACCTCCAAACCTGTTTTTGCAGCAACCAAATATATATGGTACATCCAAGAGGTTTACTGAAACTGTTACACAGTAAGACATGAAGTTTTCCTTACCTACCACCTGAAATTATTATTTTCCTCTAAAAAATAACAAATAAGTAAAGAAGAAGAGTGGCTATGCTTTTCATAAGCTTGCATCTATTCGAATTATATTTCGTTACAAGTGAATATATGTGTTCAAATGGAAAGTATGGTCGGATGGCGCAGTGGATAACACACTCGCCTTTACCAAGGCGGCCGGGAGTCGATTCTCCGATTTGACGCGAAAATGTACGGGGTCGACTTGCCGACCACGTGGGTTTTCTACGGGTACTTCGGTTTCCTCCCGCATCAAGACCCCTCTTAAAAATGAAAGAAATATGTACCAAATAAAAACATGAATTGTTATAAGAAATGAAGAAAAACCATGTTGAAATTTGTAAAAGGATGTATTGCATCCTACTAGTACACCCAATGGTAGTGATGTGACTGTGATGGATATGTAAATATTGACTTCAGGAACAGCAAATACAATACAGTTTATAATAGCTACAACGCCAAAGTCAGAGTGGCAAATCTACAATTGAAATAAACTGGTCGCCAAAAGAATCGTGACCTTATTCGACTAATAGTATTTCATTTGTGTATTGAAAATGCTGTTAATTCACACTGTCATAATCGATATCAATATTTGTTGTATCAATGAATTGACTTCAGTTTCATTAAACGTCTCCATGGAACTCCATCCCCAGAGTTAATCCAGCGTTTCAATTCAGATCAGAAGTTTTGCATACAAATCATGTTTCGTATACAGTCAAACCTCTATCAATCAAACTTCGAATATTCAAATTTCTCGATGTGTCGAACTAATGGCAAAGTCCGGATATTTCCCCCACAGGCACAGGGGCTCGGTTTCGGGATACTTTCGGTTAATAACAAACCTATATACGCCATTAAATAACAGCAACACTTCTTATTCGGTGTTAAAACATATTCTAAAACCTTATAAAAATTGAGGGTACCGAGGTATAAAAAATGTAAAGGGATGACAGCCGCCTTCTTGAAACGAAGCACAGCAGCCTGAAGTTCTGTCAATAATGAATAATAACAGTAATACAAACAAAATACCTATAATATGCTTAAAAAATAGACAGGAGAAAAACGGAAGATTTACCCCTCTTCGTTTTCAACTTAGTTTTGTCGCACACGTATATTCACTCCGTACGACCGGAAACAGATTTACCGCATGGATTCCGTGTCAGTGGCCGCTGACAGGAGAATTCTAAAAAACGGGCTTTGTAACAAGTTAGCAAGCATGTTGTTCCACAAAACGATCTGTAGTGTACATCAGTAGTCATCCTAGACTGCATAGGAGTTTGGGTTTCTGTGGAATTTTCAGTTTTGTGCTGAAAACTTAGTTGAAAACGAAGAGGGGTAAATCTGCCGTTGCACTCCTGTCTAATTTTTAAGCATATTATAGGTATTTTTGTGTATTACTGTTATTATTCATTATTGACAGAACTTCAGGCTCCTTTGAACGAAGGGGGTACCACGATTCAAACGATAAATTACGAATGATACAAATATTGTCATACAAAAATATTCATCCGTAACCGTTATCGATTATCGATCTTCGTGACGATGTAGTCGTTATATCACATAAATCCGTTGGTATAGTTTTATTTCTACATAATGGTTGCCCTCCAACTGAAAACTTTCTGCTTGAACGTAAGTAGACGAGGCTTTCTAAAAGATGGAACCGACAGCCGAAACACTTTTCTAAGAGGCGTTCCGAGAGCAGTGTGGCCACAGACGAAAAATCAAGGAAGGTTACGAATTACGTAAATTGCGCGGACATTTTAATTGCGCAAATTTTCAATTTTATAATTCAAGTTTAAAAAATGTCAAAACCAGAGCTAGTGACATGGTATGTAATTATATATTATATGTTTTTTTACAAATAAAGTCGAGGAGAGGGCGTATATAGGCTATCTCTATTGCTCAACCCAACGGATTGTTTTATCAATAAAATACATTTGAAAGGAAATACTTCAGATTAATGACAATGTAAATATATAAGAAGTTAAAGGATATAAGTTTGTAGTAAATTCAATGTCAAGTTCTTTGGAATTAAAGGATCGGACACATGCCTTAATTCTTATCTCTTTTATTTAGAAAATAAATTGTTTTAAAAATGATTGACTCATAGTCCCCCTCTGAATACCAGTATGTTCTTGAAATAATTCTTCCACTTAGAGAACAAAAATATTGCTTACCAAACAATGGATCATGTAAACTAAATCCTTTTCAGAACTGGTTCAGACAGTTTTGTCTTAACAAAATAATTATCATTTCTATGAACAACATGCTAAATATGTGTCAGCTATTTCCAGTTTAAAACAGGAAAGACTAATATCTATTATAATGTGGACATGTCATTAGTTTGTATACAGAAGGCTTCAATTTACGTTGAAGTTTTATACGTTGTAAATTATTTGTTTTAGTTTACGGTACGAGAGACCACAGGCACTTGCGTTTAGCCATACAAAATATCAATATTACTATAATGTAAACAGGCAGATCAGGTTCCGGAGAGGTCCTTTAATGATAGTTATATTTATTTATTTTCATTTTATGGCTAAACTCAAGTGCCTGTGTCGGCGACCAATCAATGGCTCGCTCTGTCGATACTGCAGGGAAACATATCTTTGTGACAACATTTCCGCGTTTTATCTCCGTGTCGTCACTGTCACACACTTGTAATAAACATTTAATGTAAAAATCGATCTACTTTAATGTATGTGTTGATGTCGACACGTGTAAAACGATATATCAGCGTTGTAAACTAACGTTATGTTTGACACGCGACTGCAATATCATGATGAATTATACATCAGGATGCAGATTTTGGGTTGCTATATCACGACAAAAATGGTTTGAAGAGAGAACAGTGTCAAGGTTCAAAGAGTACAAATAAGATTTTTGTTTGGGCTTAAAATGTAGGCAATGACACAGATTATTTTCTATAATCATATTTAAGAACGAAAGGTCTGACCAATAGCTCCTCTTTGACGACACCAAATTACTGGAACCATCGGTCAAGGCAACCCGTTTAACTCGTACGTAAAGAACGTGCTTACATCCACGCTTGTAGACATATAACGAGTCATCCTCGATATCCACATCCTCGATATCCAGTGATTACGCTCACTTTCGCTCTCTGCACCCCTGGAATATGTCGATAGCTGTTTGATTGGTCTCAGGTAAAAATAATTGACCAATCTCTAGGCTGATATCTGTCCTTTGAAGATTACAAAGGTGAGACGCCCGACTTCAAAGCCTGTCAATTGTTACCGTTACCTGACCGCGAGATTCTGTTGATGTATGGCAAAGGATCGAACTAGTCCTCTTGTCTCTTAAACAACGTGGCACACATTGAGCCTTTAATTTTGCTATGACATCTTCCATGGGTGTAGAGAGCGATATCCAGGGGTAACGCTTGTGGCAGATTTTAGTTGTACATAGGATTTCGGTCGCCTTCTAACTTCGAGCTAGAGGGAATTTCCCTTTAGCTCAGTGGTAGAGCGTCCGACTAGGAACTTGGAGATCGAGGGTTCGTTTCCCGGTGGAAGCACACTATTCTCTTGCCTGTTACATGCTCACTTGAGCATGTAACAGGTACTTGTAGATGAGACAAAAAGACTAGTTCGATCCTTTGGTGTACATCAAAGGAATCTCGCGGTCGCGTAACGGTAAAACTTGATTGACTTTGAAGTCGGGAGTTGCCCCTAGCGTAGTGATTGGTCCGGTTCTTTTACCTGAGACCAATCAACCATCTGTCTGTGTGCCTTCAATTTTGCTATAACATATTCCAGGGGTGCAGAGAGCGTTAGTGAGCGTAACTCCTGGATATTGGGCTGAGTTCAAGTATACCGAGTACATACGTAATTCTGTTACGTAACAGTCACGTGAAATAACGAACTTACGTAACGCAACTTTAAATTCTCAACTTATAATAAAAACGTGTCAAAAATGTGTTCCTTGTAAGAAAACTGGCCATGGCAGATGCTGGTAATTTTTAAGACCTAAACCGATATAGGGAGTGCATGATACCTATTGTACTTCTAAAAGGTCATACATAGTATATCATAGCGACGGGAGTAGAAAAAATATATACCATTCGCTCCTTATATACACATTTATATCACAAATGCCAGTCATCACATCCATCTCCGTTAGAAGAGGTTTATCAATTAAATGCGATAAAATATAGGAATTATCAGATTAATGATGTCAACTTTACATTTAAAACCATATAATCTTTTTAACGACCTAACACTTAAGCAGTCAAAAAACAGCGATCGCTCTACACTCACCACTTTCTTGTATATGCAAATGAGAAAACTTGATCACGTGTTCGTTCCTCCACACTCACACTCCATTAAGATTGGTTGCGGATAGCAAGGTGAGGCATCTACACAAGTTGTTATTGTTTTGTTAACGTGTTTTTGCTCTAACGACATAGCCTGATAAAAGTAAAGTCATTTTAAAAAACGATGATGAATTCTACACGAATGCCCGGTATGTAAATCGTGTTTAATGGTATTTAAAAATCAACAATAAAACTAACATTTGCTATAAAAACGATCTCTAGGGGGTTAGCAATTAATAAAACGCATTACCTGTAAACTACACAGTCCCTAATCTGATGGGACACAACTCGGTGTTAAAAGATACGTAATGTTGTCTATTGAGTGTCCATACACTAATGGTGAATCAGTCGGGATCATATCGGACATCACACACTTATCTCAACCAGCACTGGCCATTTACATGTCGCATTTCGAAATAATTTTATACCAAAAAGGAATTTTGTCATGTTTCATGTAATGGTATATTTTCCCCTACTGTTTCATAGCTGAAGTTAGGGGGAATGTGGTATTGATACTAGTGTTGCCAGGAGTTTAGTGGTATTGTTACTAGTGTTGCCAGGAGTGTAGTGGTATTGTTACTAGTGTTGCCAGGAGTGTAGTGGTATTGTTACTAGTGTTGCCAGGAGTGTAGTGGTATTGTTACTAGTGTTGCCAGGAGT
>NW_018408670.1:547922-563939 GCF_002113885.1 Mizuhopecten yessoensis
GTGGTATTGTTACTAGTGTTGCCAGGAGTTTAGTGGTATTGTTACTAGTGTTGCCAGGAGTGTAGTGGTATTGTTACTAGTGTTGTCAGGAGTTTAGTGGTATTGTTTCTAGTGTTGCCAGGAGTTTAATGGTATTGTTACTAGTGTTGCCAGGAGTTTAGTGGTATTGTTACTAGTGTTGCCAGGAGTGTAGTGGTATTGTTACTAGTGTTGCCAGGAGTGTAGTGGTATTGTTACTAGTGTTGCCAGGAGTGTAGTGGTATTGTTACTAGTGTTGCCAGGAGTGTAGTGGTATTGTTACTAGTGTTGCCAGGAGTGTTGTGGTATCGTGACTAGTGTTGCCAGGAGTTTAGTGGTATTGTTACTAGTGTTGCCAGGAATTTAGTGGTACTGTTGTCAGAACGTTACTTATAGTACGGAGTTCGATGTTATTGTTTTCTGAGTTTGATTTATATGGCAATTATGAGTTTAGTGATAATGTTTTCAGAGTTTAATCGTATAGCAATTAGGAGTTAAGTATAATGATATGTTAAATGCGTCATAGAGCTTATATCTAATATTGAATGTTGTTCCTTGGAAGTTGGGACAAATAATAATAATTCGAGGTTCTTATGTGCCGCTTTATCACAACCTAGTTCGTAGGTCGTCTCAAAGCGGTTTACAAATTATTATCCGTGGTTAAAGGGCCCTTGCAATCAGCCAATATCTTTCCCAGCTCCCTTGGGAGCATACAACCAGTGCTGCCATTTTAGTGCTCACAGCTAGCATTCACAATTCTAGCACTGCCCAACTACGTACTAATTTATAGCTGAGTAATCTAGAACAAGCGGAGTAAATATCTTAAGTAAAGATACAACACAGGGCCGTGCCGTGACTCGAACCCGCATCCATCAACAAATAATTGGCTGAAAGCTGGGTTGTAAATATGAAGTTAAATACCGACTAAAAAGTTTTGCGCTTATATGGAGCTTGTTACGTCGTCATTGTTACAATATTTACATAGTAATAACTGGAGTCAAAATTTAAGTTAGTAATATATAAAAAGATAAAAAAAAAAAAAGACCAATATAATACACGTTGACGGATAGGACAGAAAGTAGGCCACTTTATATCTAGATCTCGATGTCTAGCATACCGTACGAATAGCTTCCCTGGTGATCGATTTTCGACACAGATTATTGAACAAAAAATGCAGTAATAATATGTATCTATTCGTATTAAAATATCAGTATGTATAAAGAACATTTAAAACTCGCAACGTATCAAATAGATATATATGAAGCCGATTTTACTTAGAGGACATTTCTGTGATTACATGGCTTGGAGGCAGACTCGTTAACACTACTAGAGGTACTGATAACTCGGTTACTTAATCAGCGGGTCTATACTTAAAGTGATAGATACACGTACTAACGGTGTCCAGGTACGCATCGCACATAAACCAAAAACATTAGGGATTTATCTCAAATAAAAGGGGCTGTTAAGAATAGCTGTAGAATGTTTATCTTCAGGTAAACTATGCCTGAATGAAGCGATCCGTAGGGAGCAGACCAAGATACTACTTAATTGTGGGCGAGATGTTCATTGATTGCATCTTAATGTGTTTTATATTTGACGTTAGGAATGGTAAGACGGGTTTGATTTATTGTTTGTATTCTGAGTGTACTGTCAACATGGCATTATTACGAACTTCAGAATACCAAGAGCCATGCTAACACATTTAAGTGAGCAAACTATACGCCAACACGTTCAGTCGTGTAAAAACCATGCCAACACGTTCAGTCGTGTAAAAACCATGCCAACACGTTCAGTCGTGTAAAAACCATGCAAACACATTCAGTCGTGTAAAAACCATGCTAACACGTCATGTCGGGCAAACAACTCGCCGACACGTCACGTAATTCACTCTTGCTTCTACTTTTAGTCAGCTAAACACCGTACAAACAAGATATGTCGAAAATTGTCAGCACCTTTAGTCGGGCATATAACGTTACCACCATTTCAATTCTGGCGATCTGGAAAAACACAAGCCATCCCGCCATAACGCCCGCTTAAATCATGCCAGTACCAGAAGTCGGGTAAATGTCAAATGACCATTTAAGTCTGTGAAAAACCCTCTCAACAAAATCAGTCAGGCAAAAACCCTAACATGTCAAGCAAGCGAAAACAAAAGAAATATTATGACCACCTACAAAATTATATAGAATTCCATTCTTGAAATATTGACTCTTTGCTTATTTTTCTAAACATTTTCTTTAGGTTGGTAAGTATGGATTATGAAAAGTTCTTTTTACACAACCAATAAGAGTTTCTATGTAACGTTTCGATGACTAGTACTGTATGTACACTGTCACCGTCATCAGACAAATGGCCCGTGAAGCGTATGACAAGATGTACAATGTGCACGAGTGGTCACAAAATCGATGTCGATTCGGCTACGTTATAAGTGTGTGTACAATAGTTGTTATATATGTACCGAAATGACTCGATTCAGCTACGTTTTGCTTAATACTTGGTCATAGATGTGCGAGAGTCTTTGAGAAATTAAATCAAGAAAGCAAGACTACCGAAGGCCAATACAGAAATCTGTATCCCACAGCAGAGAACACCTCTAGAATGTACTGTACACCAAGGATCTACAAGCAGGGAAACCCACTGAGGCCTTATGTGGACTACACTGGATCAATTGCATACAATGTTTCCAGATCATTATCAGACATTCTTGGACCGCTAGTGGGTAAATCGGACACCATGTAAAGAATTCGAAACATCTAGCGGAAGCTATGTCTACCACCATGATTCAGGAAGACGAAGAATTCATTTCACAAGATGTTGTCTCTCTTTTTACCAACACACGGTGCACTTAGAATCATTCGGAAACGCTTAGAATTAGACAGATCCTGGCGCAAAAACACAAACCTCAAGATTCAAGACATAATGGATTTGCTGGAATTTGTGCAGGCAACAACATATTTTAGTTTCCGAAATAACATTTATCAAAAACGCTTCGGCACTGCTATGGGTAGTCCAGTGTCTCCCATTGTGGCCAATGTGTTCATGGAACATCTGAAGCAAAAAGTCATAGCCACTGCCCACATATAATACAAGCTTAGCTTATTGAAACGATATGTTGACGACATACTTGAGATAAACAAGAAGGGGTCACAGAAGGATTTGACAACACATATCAACACCATAGGTGCCACTAACAACATCAAATGTACATGAGAGGAAGAAACCAACAACGCAATGCCCTTCCTAGACACTCTACTGGTAAAGAAAGAAGACGGAACCGTGAAGGTATTGGTCTATAGAAAAAGGACCATACGGACCAATAACTGAACTTCAAATCTCACCATACTTTACACCAGAAGTTAGGCGTTGTATGCAAATTGCTCAACATGTGTAATACAATATTCACAGAACAACAGGACAAAACACAAGAGCGGAATAACATCGCTAGTGCAATGATAACATGTGCATATCAAGAATAGGCCCTTAAACGGGTACAAAAGCAGTGTCAAAGAAAGGAGAAGAACAAGAAAAGGCCAATCAAAGATATTAACAAAACCAAAGGTCAAGTGGTCATCAAGTACATAAAGGGTATATCTGAAACCATCCAGAGGATATATCGCGGTCATGGCATAGCAACAGTCATGAAGCCCCACAATACGCTTCGTAATATCCTTGTACACCCTAGGGATAAAACACCTAAAGAAACCGTCGCAGAATGCGTATATAAAATCGGTTGCAAAAACTGCGACGTATCGTATATTAAAGAGAGAATGGAAGGCGATTTGGGTTTCGCCTTGGTAAACTAGTAGGAAATTCACAAGATCAGAAAGGAAGCAGTCGGAGTCCAGGTTAAATAAATTGGCAATCATAGACCATGCCACATAGAAACATCATGTGATTGACTGGGATAACTCCAAAGTTTTTGACAGAGAGAGCAATCTGTTCAAGTGGCAGATAAAGGGAGCCATCTGGATACGCCGCAGTGGGGCAGTTCTAAATCGAGATGAGGGGGCTCAAAGAATCTCGAACATCTACGACCAAGTATTAAATAAAGCATAGCTGAATCGAGCTATTTCGGTACATATATAACATCTCGTACACATTTTACACCTTTTTGTGCATAATCTGCACTGGTCATTTGTCTGATGAAGGTGACAGTGTGCAAGACATTGGTAGGATAAAGACTTTTGAATATGAGGATCGCTCTGATACATCGAAGCGACCTCGGATCAAATCTACAGTCCTACAGGAGGAATATTCATCTGAGATGGGGTCAACAACAACACGATTGTAGTGAAAGTGTTTACGCTCGCGATGACAGTTTGGCGATCCACTGTTCGGTACTATTGGACGTTGATCAGTCCATAAAAGATGTTAACGTCGATGTGTTGGAGCGCAATCGTTCTGTATCATCATCCAAGACTCTTTGGCGAATTCAGATAAATTTGGGCCCGCTATAAGTCAGACACTAGCAGATATTGCCTGTATTGGCATTCGTATCGTGTCTGAGGACAAGTTGATAAAAAACTGACTTTAAAATGTAACAAGCCGGCAAAATTCAGTAACTGAACAGCGACAAGTGCTAATTCTGGAGTTTGGAACACTCTCCAGAACAGTACTAAGAATTTAGATGCGAAATTGCAACGCGATCAACCAATTTGTCAAAGGCTTTCTGCCCACTACTCCATTTAACGGATTCTTGTCTTAAAACCAGCAAGGCGGGAAAAGGAATGACCAATGAAAAAAGCTGTAGACTATGTATCACTAGATGCTTCTCAGGTTAATATTTTTTTCATATTCTTAATAGCCATCTGATGAGTTCAATACTTTTCTTCATACCCCTGTCAATGATTCCAGTGGTCAACTTAGCAATTATTTCTTCAATGGCAGCAAATCACATCAGATAATTGAATTTTTAAATGTAATAAGGGGTTATTGCATGTAAGGTTTTTACCAAATTAGTTTAACCTACCTACTCACAGTAACGAACACTTGGCCACGCAAATGTGGCATGCCTTGATAACAATTTGATTGAAGGCCATGGTTTTGAGGAATGTGAAAGAAACATTAGAGATACATCAGAACAGGTAGATACTTTGGGCTTTACTATCCTGTCAGATTCCGCAGTCTTTATCCGAATACAGGATATAGCATTCCTCGGGTTTTTGCTAAACCTCGGACAAAGTTAACAACGCTGTCGATAAATGCCGTTCAATTCCTGGGAATGGTGCGATTTCTATTCGTTGACTAGCCCAACTGGCAGGGAAATTGGTGGCTTGAGAGCCAGGGGTTCAGCATGCAGTGTTGCACTATAGGCCATTTGATCAAGAAAAAATATCGTGCCATGAAGCATCATTCTGGCCAGTTCGGGGAAATTATTCTATTGTCGCGAGCATTCAAATGTGAAACTCAATGGCGGATAGATAATCTTCGCGGTAATTTCAAACGGGTCTCTGAAGGACCTCCTGCCATGATACTTAAACAATATAGTTCAAAGACAGGTTGGGGAGGTGTTATCTACAACTGAGTGACATCTTCTTCATCACTGTTACCATTTGCGGTTATTGTAAAATACATGTATATATGCAAGCACAAACGAAACATGTTATCATCTGGTCTTGTGATCTGATTTGGGTCCTTCCTCCTCAGGACTTATCATCCCGGACCGTCGTTTTGTTATTCTTACATCGTTCATGTGAATAACATTTCCTTTTTTTTTCAAGAACATAATAAAACCATACTTATTTACTGGACCAGGAGCAATATAACGCATGCTTGTCATACGTCCTGTCCGTACTGTATAACTGCGGAGTTAGGCCGTTAAAGTCCGTGGTATAAGCGGGATGAAAGTATTTACCTATCATTCCTGTTAGACGTGAATCAAAATAGTACGACGACTTGTGGTTTAAATTGATAAAAGAAGGCATCGATGGAAATTTATTAAAGCTAATACGATCATTGTATTGGAGTGTTAAACATTTTGTTAAACATATTGGTTCATTATCTAATTATTCCAATTGAGAAAATGGATTGTTTCAAGGTGAAATGTTATCACCATTATTTCCTCCTTTATATGTAAATAATTACGAAATGTAATTTGTAATTGACAACTGTCAGTCGATAGAAATTCCAACACTGAATTTGTTCCTTTTGATGCACGCAAATGATATGGTGATATTTTTCAGAAACGCCAGAGGGCCTGAAAAATATGTTAAATTCTTCAAAATCGTGTACAAAAAAAGTGGAATAGGAATAAAACAAATCGTCTTATGATTCAAAATGGGGGTATCTTCAGAAATAATGGAGATACAATAGTAGTCAACTAGATGTTATTAACGAATTTAATTATTTACATAGGAATCTTACTCAATCACTATAGAACCTTTAGAAAAACACAACAAAATGCAGGTCAGGGTAGAACGGCTTTGTTTTCAGTTATGAGTTTATTTTGAAATTTTAATATTGGAGCTAAATGATCAGTTTTTGATACATATGAATAAAGCATTGTAAGGTATGGTTCTGAAATATGGGACTTCCATAGAGCACCAGAGATTGAAATATCCATAGTATGTAGGCGATAGCTGGGTGTACGAAAAGATACTTTTACTGTATTGAGCTGCAGTAAGGGTCACAGTGAACATTAACCAGTAAATACTGTACAAAACCGGGCCATGAAGTTATAGTTTGGAGTCAGTAAAAACACTTCTATCACTGAGAAACTTAGTGATATGGGATGGACATCATGTTCAACTAAGCGAGGCTGAACGTTTTCCTATTATACATTAGGCTTCTGTTCACTCTACAGGGCCGATTACTATAGTACATCGATGGTCAGCTAGGAGAGGAAATTCGTGGGAGGTCAGAGACATGAAACTGGCAAATAAACTAGCAGTCAGTGTCATATTGGAGAACTCTATGACAAATGCCCAGTTGTCGATAAAGCACATACAATCTTCACTTCACCAACACGATCAACTGATTGGTCTATTAAGATGTGGACAGACAATAATGAAACACACAAATTATGCACATTTAGATTTATTTAAGACAAATTTCCCGAATTCTATGTAACACAGCTTATAAAAAGACCGTACCGACGCGTTTAAATGAAGTGACGTTGTTGTAGTCTGCATTTAGATATAGAGACTGGTCGTTTTAAAAACCCAAATGTGCAATTAGAAGACCGGATTTGTTCTTATTATTTTAATAATGCAAATGCAGATTGTTTAGAAAAGGAAATTCATTTTATGCGTGACTGTCTATGTACATGTATATTGATATCCGTATTTTACTATTTAATCCAGCAGCACTTATATTTGAAAACTGTTCTAACGATGTACTCGGGTGATTAAATTCCATATCTTATGAATGAACCTGAGCTGCAGTATAGTTTAGCCAGATCAGCATATTCTATGTTTAAAAGGAGGCAATGATCCTAAAAATATTTTATAATACAGTAATCTTGTTTAATTCTATGTACATCTAACTGTTTATCGTATTGTAATGATTATAGTGTCTCGTAAGCCAAAATTGGCTGGACAATGTATACAGTTTATAATTACCATATGACTGTATTTATCTGCATATATACATGCATATAGATATATGCGGAAAAACGTTAAATGCATATATATATATACATAAATATATATTGTGTGACACTTTAATAAACTATTATTGATTAATTGATTGATTGCGATGTTATATGGATAGCTGAGAACATGGGATATATCCAGATAGAAGAATTGGAAAAATATTGGATTAAAGTAAAGACAACTAACTAATGACTGTGTTTTACAAGCATGTGATAAAGATATGTTAGAGAATAAGGATAAATGGGTGCAGAACATGAAATCATTTTTTATACAATTGGTGTAGGTTACATATAGGAATCAGAAACAAGTGATGACAAGTGGTATAATGTGATTAGGGAAAGACTTGATGATATACATAGACAAGAATGGAATTACAAGTAAAAGTAAGCAAAATCTTAATATTTTATATTTATTAATAAAAGCAGTTTGATAAACAATGTTACTTAAGAAAACCAATAACAAGAGATTATTTGGAGAAAATTATAAAATCAGGTCATCTGCTCATAATTTAACATAGAAAAAGCTAGATATCAAAGTATTGTACGTGGTCTTAGAGCATGTACGGTAATATAAACGATTTTGAAGATGCAATTCATTTTATGTTGAATTGTTATTCTGATTCGCTTGTTAAGGTTTTGAAAATTACAATATGAAAAGTCAAATGTGTTTAAAATGATAGAATTATTTGTTGTAGATATACAAAAGAACTGGTCAATATTCGGCCAAATATATAAAAACGGCACATGTAAGAGGAAACAATTAATTTAGTTGGTTACACACTGTTTGTATTGTGTTGGTTTGGTATTGTATTGCATTGTATGTAAAATCTGTAAATATTTCACTTTTGGAACCAATGAATCGAAAGACTCGAGGTGGTAAAGAACCTGTTTACGTATGTCACTGCCCTGAAGTAGGTTAGCCAGTATGCTGTTTAATCTCTTAGCAAGCCTTTCATCGCACTTTCTATTTTTAATTAAGGTCAGAGATATGTACAAGTATAAGAATGTAGGACCGGATATCCATTCTAATGGCACCTGGACTGTTTGTGTTTGACCTAACTGCACTAGCACCTGTACCAACGAATTAAACTGGTCCATTTTACTGTATTAGTGTGTTCTGTCTGATGCCCTAGTATTCTGCCTCTCTTTTTGCTTTAATTATAGTAACAATTAAGGAAATCAGACACATATATTTTTCAAAATCCTGTAAATAATATTTGAACGCCTGATCGCATACATATAAACTATGTTCTGGAACAAGCTCAAGTCGTTTGATAAAATGGCTTCCGAGTTAACACAATCTTATGCCTATTCTCTGTGTGCTGATGCCAAGCTTGCAATGTCACGGTAATAATTGATTAAGCGCGTCAAGTGTCAGCCTTTTATTAAAATAAATACACAAGCTATATAATTAATTGTGTCGGATACTGTTGTTGATATTGTCGGGCCGTAAAGATAATGTCTTCAATATATACCATCAATATTTTATCGGGATATATAGGCATTGCGTCCGTATCGGTAAAATCTAAATTCATCAAATTGACGCAAGGTTTGGCAACGCTCAGTCATACGCATCCGGCCGTGTTGGGGGCAGGTGCCAGGACTCTACAGACATCTATAATACATGTCCATTTTCGCCTATCTATTTTGATGAAATTTACAATTCGATTTAACTGCTATCCGGGGAATGTATATTGCTTTGTGATCATGAATTAAAAATAACAATGGATCTTTACCCCAATTTGATATTCTGTGGACCATTTATCGTGGCGCCGTGCTAACTGTTTAAAGCTACGTGCTCTCTGTTGCATACTCCTAGTAATATCAGGATATATAATAAAGCACCTAAGTTTGTTTTAAATAGTTTCAGTATAAGATGATTTGATAATGCTTGCACATGGATAAATGATGGCAAGGCGATGTTCTCGCTGAGGGACTGTATATACACTAACTTGTTATTCAAAACAAATCATTGTCCCTTATTCTGATAAATGTCGCCCACGTGTATAAAGAACTGAACAGCAAGGTTACCAGCGCATTAAGATGTTTTACAACGCGCGTTTAATCACTACTCTCTTAATGTTATCAATGAACACAAATAGCCATTCATCATTAACAGATATACATTCTGTATTTAATACTTAAATCAATTCAAATCTTATTGATACAGATGTCAAACGTGATGCACGCGCTACTAAAGGCTACACCGAATATATCACTGGCTATGTCCACGGCTGTAGGCTTAGTTCATCAAATAGTTATCACATCTGATAATTGAAACTGGTGTATACCAGAATAACAACATCACCAAAACGCACGTGCCTTACGTTCTTTCATGAGATCGCACTAGTTTGCATGAACTTAACAAGGTTGAACCGTTCTATATTAGCATACAATTGATTTCTGTTGGCATTTATAGTAAATATAATGTAAAATAGACAAAATGTTATTCCCGGGAATACACGAACATTATAAAGACCTTGAGCTGAACTCAATCGAGACTCTCTTTCCCCGAGAGTATTTCAAAGAAGTATTTTCTGAAAGCAGATGACTTTTTTTAACAATATGCCTGGACTGATAGCGGTCGGAGACGTTTGAAATATGGGGATTATAAAAAACTTAAAAGTACATGTGATAAAATGATTTTAAAAACCCATTAGGGGTAACATTAGTGAACTTCTTAGTTCACAGTAAGTTTGGTAGCGTATTGCTTGTTATTTATTGGTCAGATAATGTTTTTTTCATCTCATAAGTGTTTTTATTGTTGAAAATGATCGTTTCAGCCAAGAATGGAAAATAAGCTGTCGTGTTTTAACAAAATGATTTAACTTTACTTACGAATTATGATTTTTGAGGGTTCAGGTAGAGAATGCGTAATTTACCTATCAAAACTGACTTTATAGTAAACTGAGGTGGGGTAAATATTCTACAGTATACTGAGGTGGGGGTAAATATTCTACAGTATACTGAGGTAGGAGTAAATATTTTATAGTATATTAATATGGGTAAATATTCTACAGTATACTGAGGTAGGAGTAAATATTCTACAGTATACTGAGGTAGGGGTAAATATTTTATAGTGTACTGAGGTGGGGGTAAATATTTTATAATATACTAAGGTAGGGGTAAATATTCTACAGTATACTGAGGTGGGGGTAAATATTCTATAGTATACTGAGGTACGGGTAAATATTCTATAGTATACTGAGGTGGGGGTAAATATTCTATAGTATACTGAGGTGGGGGCAAATATTCTACAGTATACTGAGGTAGGGGTAAATATTTTATAGTATACTAAGGTAGGGGTAAATATTCTATAATATACTGAGGTAGGGGTAAATATTTTATAGTGTACTGAGGTGGGGGTAAATATTTTATAATATAGTAAGGTAGGGGTAAATATTCTACAGTATACTGAGGTAGGGGTAAATATTCTACAGTATACTGAGGTGGGGGTAAATATTCTACAGTATACTGAGGTAGGGGCAAATATTTAAAAGTATACTGAGGTAGGGGTAAATATTTTATAGTATACTAAGGTATGGGTAAATATTCTACAGTATACTGAGGTAGGGGCAAATATTTAATAGTATACTGAGGTAGGGGTAAATATTTTATAGTATACTAAGGTAGGGGTAAATATTCTACAGTGTACTGAGGTAGAGGTAAATATTCTACAGTATACTGAGGTAGGGGCAAATATTTTATAGTATACTGAGGTATGGGTAAATATTTTATAGTATATTAAGGTATGGGTAAATATTCTACAGTATACTGAGGCAGGAGTAAATATTCTACAGTATACTGAGGTAGGGGTTAAACTTTTATAGTTTAATAAGGTAGGGGTAAATATTCCACAGTATGCTGAGGTGGGGGTAAAACTTTTATAATATACTAAGGTAGGGGTAAATATTCTACAGTATACTGAGGTGGGGGTAAATATTCTACAGTATACTGAGGTAGGGGTAAAACTTTATAGTATACTGAGGTGGGGGTAAATATTCTACAGTATACTGAGGTGGGGGTAAATATTCTATAGTATAATGAGGTGGGAGCAAATATTTTATAGTATACTGAGGTAGGGGTAAATATTCTACAGTATACTGAGGTAGAGCCGGTAAATACTTTATATTATACTAAGGTAGGGGTAAATATTTTATAGTATACTAAAGTAGGGGTAAATATTTTATAGTATACTGAGGTAGGAGTAAATATTCTACAGTATACTGAGGTAGAGCCGGTAAATACTTTGTATTATACTAAGGTAGGGGTAAATATTTTATCCTATATTAAAGTAGGGGTAAATATTTTATAGTATACTAAGGTAGGGGTAAATATTCTACAGTATACTGAGGTGGGGGTAAATATTCTACAGTATACTGAGGTATGGGTAAATATTTTATAGTATATTAAGGTATGGGTAAATATTCTACAGTATACTGAGGTAGGAGTAAATATTTTATAGTATATTAAGGTATGGGTAAATATTCTACAGTATACTGAGGCGGGGGTAAATATTCTATAGTATAATGAGGCAGGAGCAAATATTTTATAGTATACTGAGGTAAGGGTAAATATTTTATAGTATACTAAAGTAGGGGTAAATATTTTATAGTGTACTGAGGTGGGGGTAAATCTTCTACAGTATACTGAGGTGGGGGTAAATATTCTATAGTATACTGACGTGGGGATAAATATTCTATAGTATACTGACGTGGGGATAAATATTCTATAGTATACTGAGGTGGGGGTAAATATTCTATAGTATACTGAGGTGGGGATAAATATTCTATAGTATACTGAGGTGGAGGTAAATATTCTACAGTATACTGAGGTGGGGGTAAATATTCTATAGTATAATGAGGTAGGAGCAAATATTTTATAGTATACTGAGGTAGGGGTAAATATTTTATAGTATACTAAGGTAGGGGTAAATATTCTACAGTATACTGAGGTGGGGGTAAATATTCTATAGTATACTGAGGTAGGGGCAAATATTTTATAGTATACTGAGGTAGGGGTAAATATTTTATAGTATACTGAGGTAGGGGTAAATATGTTATAGTATACTGAGGTAGGGGTAAATATGTTATAGTATACTGAGGTAGGGGTAAATATTTTATAGTATACTGAGGTAGGGGTAAATATGTTATAGTATACTGAGGTAGGGGTAAATATTTTATAGTATACTAAAGTAGGGGTAAATATTCTACAGTATACTGAGGTGGGAGTAAATATTCTACAGTATACTGAGGTAGAGCCGGTAAATACTTTATAGTATACTAAGGTGGGGGTAAATATTTTATAGTATACTGAGGTAGGGGTAAATATTCTACAGTATACTGAGGTAGGGATAAACTTTTTATAGTATACTGAGGTAGGGGTACACTTTTTATAGTCTACTGAGGTAGGGGTACACTTTTTATAGTATACTGAGGTAGGGGTAAATATTTTATAGTATACTGAAGTAGGTGTAAACTTTTTATAGTATACTGAGGTAGGGTTACACTTTTTATAGTATACTGAGGTAGGGGTACACTTTTTATAGTATACTGAGTTAGGGGTAAACTTTTTATAGTCTATAGAGGTAAGGGTAAACTTTTTATAGTATACTGAGGTAGGGGTAAACTTTTTATAGTATACTGAGGTAGATATTTCATAGTGTACTAAGGTATGGGTTAAACGTTTTATAGCATACAGATGTTCCCAGTGTTAACATAGAGGAACATGTACCCAGGGTTCACACAGAGGTACCCAGGGTTAACACAGATGTGCCCAGGGTTAACACAGATGTGCCCAGGGTGAACACAAAGGTGCCCGGGGTTAACACATTGGTGCTCAGGGTTAACACAGAAGTTCCCAGGGTTAACACAGAGGTGTCCAGGGTTAACACAGAGGTGCCCAGGGTTAACACAGAGGTGTCCAGGGTTAACACAGAGGTACCCAGGTTTAACACAGAGGTGCCAAGGGTTAATACAGAGGTGTCCAGGGTTAACACAGAGGTGCCCAGGGTTAACACAGAGGTGTCCAGGGTTAACACAGGGGTGCCCAGGGTTAACACAGGGGTGCCAATGGTTAACACAGAGGTGCCAAGGGTTAACATATGGGTGCCCAGGGTTAACACAGATGTGCCCAGGTTTAACACAGGGTACCAGGGTTAACACATGGTACTAGGGTTAACACATGGGTGCCCAGGGTTAACACAGAGGTGCCCAGGGTTAACACAGGGTACCAGGGTTAACACAGAGGTGCCCTGGGTTAACACAGTGGTGCCCTGGGTTAACACAGAAGTTCCCAGGGTTAACACAGAGGTGCCCAGGGTTAACACAGGGGTGCCCATGGTTAACACCGAGGTGCCCAGGGTTAACACAGGGTACCAGGGTTAGCACAAGGGTGCCAATGGTTAACATATGGGTGCCAATGGTAAACACCGAGGTGCCCAGGGTTAACACAGGGGTGTCCAGGGTTAACACAGGGGTGTCCAGGGTTAACACAGGGGTGTCCAGTGTCAACACAGGGGTGTCCAGGGTTAACAACGAAGTGCCCAGGGTTAACACCGAGGGGCCCAGGGTTAACACAGGGTACCAGGGTTAACACAGAGGTGCCCATGGTTAACACCGAGGTGCCCAGGGTTAACACAGGGGTGCACAGGGTTAAAATATGTGTCCCCAGGGTTAACACAGAGGTGATCATGGTTAACACAGAGGTGCCCAGGGTTAACACAGGGATGCCAAGGGTTAACACAGGGTACCAGGGTTAACACAGGGATGCCAAGGGTTAACACAGGGTACCAGGGTTAAAACAGGGGTGCCCAGGGTTAACACATGGGTGCCCATGGTTAACACCGAGGTGCCAAGGGTTAATACAGGGTACCAGGGTTAACACAGAGGTGCTCATGGTTAACACAGAGGTGCCCAGGGTTAACACAGGGTACCAGGGTTAACACAGA
Source organism: Mizuhopecten yessoensis (assembly GCF_002113885.1). Taxonomy (NCBI): domain Eukaryota; kingdom Metazoa; phylum Mollusca; class Bivalvia; order Pectinida; family Pectinidae; genus Mizuhopecten; species Mizuhopecten yessoensis. The sequence continues at coordinate 562,481 of NW_018408670.1, forward strand.
GGTGCCCAGGGTTAACACAGAGGTACCCAGGGTTAACAAATGGGCGCCCAGGGTTAACACTGAGGTACCCAGGGTTAACAAATGGGCGCCCAGGGTTAACACAGAGGTGCTCATGGTTAACACAGAGGTGCCCAGGGTTAACACAGGGTACCAGGGTTAACACATGGGTGCCCAGGGTTAACACAGAGGTGCTCATGGTTAACATGGTGAAGTACGTATTGCATCGTTTTATTCGGGTGTAGAGCTATCTTTACAATGACTCCCAAATCGTTGACACAGAGGTGCCCCGTGTTGAACTGTTGCATTTTTAAAGTTACCGTTTTATAAAGAAAAATTAACGTGTATCAAACATTAAATCTGTAAAAATGTTAAGTCGGAGGAGAGGTTGGTTGGTAGATTTAGGAAAACCCGAATCACCTACTTTCAAAGCTACTTTTTTATTGTAAAAAATACCACTTTTGTAGTAATTAATGATATATTGAATTATAATTGAATAAATATTATTATCATTATGTCATGCACACTCAATATTACTACAGCATTTCATTTCTAACGAACTGAGACAGTTTGGTTTAGTCCGACGTTTTCATTGTCCGCTTTTGTCGTATTTTCAGCATTTGTACTTCCTTCGACTTAAATACAGACTCGAATGCTTGTCTAAAGTTGCTTGTAAAAGTTCTTTTGGACAAAAATATTTGACATATTATGCAGTGTATTGCGGATAAATGTAGCTGTGTGCTAAACAAATATGTTAGTCACACGGAGAATACAAAATACTTTAAAAAATGTAAATTACTGGATTGAAGAGACACTTAATTTGATGATGTATGTTAAGATTTTTTGTTGTTATATGAATGGGTCCAAGGACATTATCAGGCTTCCAAAGAATGTTGGATTAATTCTTACATTGAACATCAACAAAGAAAGATAACTCGTATTATACTAGAACACAATTTTTACGCCAAACTTCGGAGTTTTATGAGTATCATTATGTTTTTTTAATAAATTTTATTATAGTGCCGTCGGTATTGATTTATAGTGAAAGCCTGCATATCATACATTTTGTGCATAAGTCAACACAGAAATAACAATACTAAATTTCCTGACAGTGCATATTTCATCCTGACTTTTGACCAGCTTTCGCGTAAGTAAAACTGTTTAAAATTATACAAACTCGTAGAGGTCTTGCAGATGAAACAATTTTTATAATTTTGAGGTTGTAAAATATGAAATAGACATTTAATAAATATTTGGTAAAACGCGTATAGGTATGTGTGTCTCGGTACCACTGGCTGATGTGTCTGTCTTGGTACCACTGGTATGTGTGTCTCGGTACTACTGGACAGGGGTGTTTCTCAGTACCACTGGACAGGTGTGTGTCTGTCTCGGTACCACTGGTATGTGTGTCTCGGTACTACTGGACAGGGGTGTTTCTCAGTACCACTGGACAGGTGTGTGT
>NW_018408670.1:566719-599726 GCF_002113885.1 Mizuhopecten yessoensis
TGTGTGTCTCGGTACTACTGGACAGGGGTGTTTCTCAGTACCACTGGTCAGGTGTGTGTGTCTCGGTACTACTGGACAGGGGTGTTTCTCAGTACCACTGGTCAGGTGTGTGTGTCTCGGTACTACTGGACAGGGGTGTTTCTCAGTACAACTGGACAGGTGTGTGTCTGTCTCGGTACCACTGTACAGGTGTGTGTCTATCTCGGTACAACTGATCAGGTGTGTGACTGTCTCGGTACCACTGGTCAGGTGTGTGTGTCTCGGTACTACTGGACAGGGCTGTTTCTCAGTACAACTGTACAGGTGTGTGTCTGTCTCGGTACCACTGTACAGGTGTGTGTGTCTCTCGGTACTACTGGACATGTGTGTGTGTCTCGGTACCACTGAACAAGTGTGTGTGTCTCTCGGTACTACTGGACATGTGTGTGTGTGTCTCGGTACCACTGGACAGGTGTGTGTGTCTCGGTACCACTGGACAGGTGTGTGTGTGTGTCTCGGTACTACTGGACAGGTGTGTGTATCTCCGTACTACTGGACAGGTGTGTGACTGTCTCGGTACCACTGGACAGGTGTGTGTGTCTCGGTACTACTGGACAGGTGTGTGTATCTCGGTACTACTGGACAGGTGTGTGTGTCTCGGTACCGCCGGACATGTGTGTCTGTCTCGGTACCACTGGGCAGGTGTGTGTGTCTCGGTACCATTGGACAGGTGTGTGTGTCTCGGTACTACTGGACAGATGTGTCTGTCTCGGAACTACTGGACAGGTGTGTGTGTCTCGGTACAACTTGGGCCATTTGGCAATCCCACATCGATAAATGTGTGAAACACTTCGGTTGAAGGGATTGATAGCAGTAACCGCGCCCCGCAGCTTTACGTAGATTGGTCAGCTGGGGAGCAAAACACCCACACGCACACGTGTACTAGGTGTGGATTGTAAGTCGAGGCTAAGGATTTCATTGTTTAGATATTCAATCTTATACCCACACTGTAATGACATAATCATTTTTAACCTTAATCATACTAAAAGTTATTGTCAGTTGACAGTTTTGGTTCACATACATACTGTGACAAATGGTAAGAAGTTTGATAACGTCCAGTTTTGATATTCTTCCGAAAAAAATAATAAGTTTAGCTGTTAGTTTTTGATAATAAAAGTCTTAATATAATGTGATTTAAATTCGTCACTTTGCATTTGTGTACTTTTTAAGAATATATTATATGTTCTGATATAAGAAGTGTTAGTTTATTGACAAATTGCTGATGTCTGGAAGTTAAACTAAGAGAAAAGTAGACCATACCATTAACACTATCGTCAATAAATTCATAACCTAAGGTCAATAACGAACATAGCAACAAACCAAATCCCAAAATGAAAGAAGGCATCTTTACTATCAACGATTTGTAAATGATAATTCATTGCTTAGCGAATATAAAAAAGTAGTATTGACGTAGTATTAATATTAAGGTGAATCTACATCAGGATAATGGGGTCACGACTTGAGCTAGGGTATATACATTAAGAGCATTAGAGAACGAAATGTAACCCGTGATTCTTATTCCGTAGTAAATACCAAGTAACATTGTAGACACGGTAACATGTCTGTCAACCATGATTCATAAACACACTTAAGATATAAACAAAACGGTGGAGTAAAAACAATACGCCACAAGACTATTGTAATATCTATTTTGTCAGGCTATTTCCGCCAACTATTTCTCCTCATAGTATTATTTAATTTGGAATCCTTTTCTTGGCATTGAACTTCAAAATTATAGGGTCAACAGTTCTGTAATGAGTAGGTTTCAGAATAGGATTTGAGGGATCATATTTCGACTTAGACAAACTTTCTTTATATTGATACTACACACGAAAAAATACCTGTAAACAAATCGTTTTATCATAAAATGTTCCGTATGACAAAAATGCTGTATCTCTCTGAAACCCTATAATATACATGGCATTATGTTAATAACTGTTTGACTTCTAGTGGCAATGCTGGCTACTTGCACGATTTATTCCAGAACAGAAGCGATTTGTGGCCCGTATTTACATTTATAATTAAAAAAATACTATTGAAGTTAACATTAATCAAAACCTTCTGACAGGGCCGTGTTTTACGGGTGCTTGAAGCGTAAGAGCAACATCGAAGGGAACATTGGATGTTAGTAGTACGTGCTCTTTAGAAACATATGGTAGTCTGAATGACTCTCGGCGTATCCCAGTGCGGGAGTACTCAGCAAGCGAAACGTTGGAAACAAAACGTCATAAATATAAAAATCAAGTGTTCTTGAACAAGCATCGCGCGTATTCTAACTGTCATGCCTGTATCAATTGGATTGGTGGTCACACAGGATACTCATCTGTTATCCTGGAACTGTTCTCCATATAGGGCAGCACCACAGATTTCAAAATTATTCATGAGTTTTTTGTTTTAAAGATTTCCTTTATTGGCAGAAACAATAATAGATTTTGTGAAAACATATGTCTAAAACAAATTTTGTTAAGAAAAGCATAAGAGAAATATCTCTGGTTTGGAAGCACGTGTAATCTGATGCAAATGTTAATATGACTTCTTATATATCTACTTCCATAGTGGACGATCATCGATGGATTTTTTTTAATGTAATTGGCTTTATTTAGACGCTTTCGTGTACCACCATCGTTGGAAGGCGAGCGTGTCGCCGCCAGTTTTCTCCCTGACCACCCCTTTAAGTGCGGGGAGATACCCCGATAATATGAGTGACAGGCGCACTGTGTCCGTGTCACTCGCTATTACGCTGCAGGCATTACGACTGTCACCCGCCGACCAGGCTTTGTCGCTCATGCCATTGACAAACGCGAAAATCATCGCGAGATCACGTACTGCATGAGACTTTGGTGATATTTGTCACTTTTCTGAATGGGGAGTCCCGGACGGGGATGATGTTCGGATTAGGGGCGGGGTTTTCTGATTAGCTCTCTGTCAATCAATCATGTGTCATCTCTCTGTATGTTAAAACTCCTGATCGCTTATTTCCGCTTCTGGGGTTTTGTTTTTAACCAGAGTGAAGGTCATTTAAATACGATTTTATTCATTGATTGTAGTTTTTTATCATATGATACAGGATGGAAAGATTTTAAACTGGAGAACAAAACTGATAGCTTAATTATTTATATCGAACTCAACGTCCAACGACAAACTGGACAACAAACATGTTAGCTAACTACTTTATATCGAACTCAACGTCCAACGTCAAACTGGACAACAAACCTGTAAGCTTACTCCTTTATATCGAACTCAACGTCCAACGTCAACTGGACAACAAACATGTAAGCTAACTCCTTTATATCGAACTCAAAGTCAAACGTCAAACTGGACAACAAACCAGTAAGCTAACTCCTTTATATCGAACTCAACGTCCAACGTCAAACTGGACAACAAACATGTTAGCTAACTCCTTTATATCGAACTCAACGTCCAACGTCAACTGGACAACAAACATGTAAGCTAACTCCTTTATATCGAACCCAACGTCCAACGTCAAACTGGACAACAAACCTGTAAGCTAACTCCTTTATATCGAACCCAACGTCCAACGTCAAACTGGACAACAAACCTGTAAGCTAACTCCTTTATATCGAACTCAAAGTCCAACGTCAAACTGGACAACAAACATGTTAGCTAACTCCTTTATATCGAACTCAACGTCCAACTTCAAATTGGACAACAAACCTGTTAGCTAACTCCTTTGTATCGAACTCAACGTCAAACGTCAAACTGGACAACAAACATGTTAGCTAACTCTTTCATATCGAACTCAACGTCCAACGTCAACTGGACAACAAGCCTGTGCTATCTCCTTTATATCGAACTCAACGTCCAACGTCAAACTGGACAACAAACCTGTAAGCTAACTCCTTTATATCGAACTCAACGTCCAACGTCAAACTGGACAATAAACATGCAAGCTAACTCCTTTATATCGAACTCAACGTCAAACGTCAAACTGGACAACAAACATGTTAGCTAACTCCTTTATATCGAACGCAACGTCCAACGTCAAACTGGACAACAAACATGTAAGCTAACTCCTTTATATCGAACTCAACGTCCAACGTCAAACTGGACAACAAACCTGTAAGCTAACTCCTTTATATCGAACTCAACATCCAACGTCAAATCTGAGAATGAGTCTTATAGCCACACCTCCAACGGCAGAAAGATCCCTCAATGACAAGTCTCCATAACTGATAGTTATACTTAAACTAACTTAAGATCAAAAAAACTTCTTCAACAAAAAAAATCTTAGATAATATGCCTACAGAAACAATGTTTGATAAGTCATATAAATGGCTTAAATATAATGAAATGATTTTCTAATATATAATTTCATTGAATATACAGTATACATGTATTTCACAAAATATAGCATAGCGTCAACAACTTGAAATATACCACAGCGTCAATATAAACACACAAGGAAAATATACCACAGCGTAAACAAAAAAATGTACCACAGCGTCAATATCAACAGACAAGAAAAATGTACCACAGCGTCGATAAAAACACAAGGAAAATATACCACAGCGTAAACAGAAAATGTACCACAGCGTCAATATAAACACAAAAGGAAAATGTATCACAGCGTAAACAGAAAATGTACCACAGCGTCAATATAATCACACAAAGAAAATATACCACAGTGTAAACAGAAAAATGTACCACAGCGTCGATATAAACACACAAGGAAAATATACCACAGTTTAAACAGAAAAATGTATCACAGCGTCAATATATACACACAAGGAAAATATACCACAGCGTAAACAGAAAATGTACCACAGCGTCAATATAAACACACAAAGAAAATATACCACAGCGTAAACAGAAAAATGTACCACAGTATCAATATCAACACACAAGGAAAATATACCACAGCGTAAACAGAAAAATGTACCACAGCGTCGATATAAACACACAAGGAAAATTTACCACAGCGTAAACAGAAAAATGTATCACGGCGTCAATATAAACACACAAGGGAAATATACCACAGCGTACACAGAAAAATGTATCACAGCGTCAATATAAACACACAAGGAAAATATACCACAGCGTAAACAGAAAAATGTATCACAGCGTCGATATAAACACATAAGGAAAATTTACCACAGCGTAAACAGAAAAATGTATCACAGCGTCAATATAAACACACAAGGGAAGTATACCACAGCGTAAACAGAAAAATGTATCACAGCGTCAATATAAAACCACAAGGAAAATATATACCACAGCGTAAACAGAAAAATGTACCACAGCGTCGATATAAACACATAAGGAAAATTTACCACAGCGTAAACAAAAATATGTATCACAGCGTCAATATAAACACACAAGGAAAATATACCACAGCGTAAACAGAAAAATGTACCACAGCGTCGATATAAACACATAAGGAAAATTTACCATAGCGTAAACAGAAAAATGAATCACAGCGTCAATATAAACACACAAGAAAATATACCTCAGCGTAAACAGAAAAATGTATCACAGCGTCAATATAAACACACAAGGGAAATATACCACAGCGTAAACAGAAAAATGTACCACAGCGTCAATATATACACACAAGGAAAATATACCACAGCGTAACCAAAAAAATGTATCACAGCCTCAATTTAAACAAACAAGGGAAATATACCACAGCGTAAACAGAAAAATGTATCACAGCGTCAATATAAACACACAAGGAAAATATACCTCAGCGTAAACAGAAAAATGTATCACAGCGTCAATATATACACACAAGGAAAATATACCACAGCGTAAACAGAAAATGTACCACAGCGTCAATATAAACACACAAGGAAAATATACCACAGCGTAACCAAAAAAATGTATCACAGCCTCAACATAAACACACAAGGGAAATATACCACAGCGTAAACAGAAAAATGTACCACAGCGTCAATATAAACACACAAGGAAAATATACCACAGCGTAAACAGAAAAAAATGTACCACAGCGTCAATATAAACACCCAAAGAAAATATACCACAGCGTAAATAGAAAAATGTACCACAGCGTCAACGATTTAAAATATATCACAGCCTCGATATAAACACCCAAGGAAAATAAACCACTGCGAAACAAGAAAATGTACGTCTGAGATCCGATTATTCTAGCAGATGTTCTGAGCCCAAATTCTAAACCCAAAGGTACAGTAGCAAGATATCACAGGGATACGATTTGGCAATGTGCAATGTTCGAACACCCAATTTGTTTTTGCAAAGTCTTGACATCATTTTTAAGCATTACGAAACGTATCTATTTTAATTAATTGGATGCATTTGTATCGCAAAATTGACGGTATTTCGTCTTCCTAAATAGAAGAAAACTACACGATAAATGACAATTCGTGTAAATAGTTTTCTACGATAAAAAAACACTATCGATCATTTCATTAAGCTGGTTGATACATAATCTTCTTTTCTGCAGCAGGGTTTTAGCGAGTCAAACAATGGGTTCGCTATTTCTCTATCGTTTACAGCACATGTTATCCCCGAACGACTGACTTCTGTTTAACAAATTGTTAATCACTTAAATATTACAGGAGGAGGGGAGGTAATCCAAAAACATCTACTGCAACGTATGAACGAGAGTCTTCCTCCGGGTGTCTAAATCGGAGTGTCAATATGTACTGACATTTTGAAATAAAGACGGTTTGTTTTAGCAGGTTCCATTCATTAGTACAAATGCACACCCATACTAAATATATACTAGTATATATGGCCGTAGTTCATTTTACTCACTAAAACGTACTCATATACAATGTACTACTGTCCTAACCTTTATTACTGTAATGTGTGGTATGCAGTTTCAATATCAAATAACGTAGCTTGACTTTTTTAAATAGCATAATATATATATAGTAAAATATAGACTGGGTAAGGTTATAATAAGTATAATTCCAAATACTGCGATAGACAGCGTCAGTACGTTATCTATGTGTATCTAATCTAGGTGTCAATGGTGGAATTATCAAACCAGTCTAATCACCGAAAACGTAGAATATAATTAAGGTTTTCAATCTATGTGATGGGCTGAAAGAAACGAAACGAGTGTAATATAGGAAAATTGAAACTGAACAAGCTTGTTACTTTTGTTCCTAGCCTGTATCCACGTTTCCTGTGTTCACGTTTCTTTAGTATTGATTATTGCTATGGAAACTACGGATTTATGTAAACATTTACCCGCTTGTTTTGCGTCAACAATTTATAACAATACAACGGCACTCCGCAAATACCGTAACATCTGATGAGGCTCGCTTCCGTGTTTTCACCAGTCTGTACGGTGGGAGCTTCCTATGTTAAAAACAACGAATGGATCGCAATAAACGTGCGAAATTAGTGGCAGTTGGAGCAATAAAGATATTATGGAAGTATTCATAAAATTCAAAATTGAATTTGGTTTATTTTACTAAATAAGCCTTTAACTGCACACAGTCCAGCCGATAGCAGGTGAGCATTGTTATCCGAGTCTTTGTAATCTGCAATTATATGCGCGAGGGAAATCGACACTCATTTACCATCATTTATCATGTCACAAAACGCCCGGCTTTATCAATTATGCAAAGGACGAATCGCGAGCAATATTTCCTGAGCGATTTAATATCTATCCGAGTTTTTCCGAGCCGTGAGCAACGGAAACATGTCGCTATAATGGCCAGCGTTGTAAATCAAGCCGGAAAACTCGAAACGGACATGGCTGTCAATAAAATCTCGAAATACTCCACGTGCGCGAGGAAGTTAACGATGTTGATTTCACGCGCCTTTATTGTCATTGTCGTCTCCTTGACTATATGCACGTGTCTCGTTAATGGCAGGGATAGTAAAACAAAAATTACATCAACAAAAAGAAGATGGATAAAGAATTTGATGGGAAATGCTGACCTGAAACAAATGACTGTAATCACAAATGTCTGTGGAGGGTGGACGATTCGTTTGAGAACTACAACATTTAATACTTTTTTTTACATTAATCATAATATTATGATAGTGACAAATATTTGTAAAGAAAAGTAGTTTCCTTTCTCATTTTTTAAAACAATTTCAGACACACATATTACACACAATTTACACGCAAGCCTACACACCACCGACTTATAAATATAAACATTAATGCTAAATATTTTTTGTGAAATGGCACGAAACAGGAAACCAGCACGCCACGTGTCGCTGGTCAGATTGACTTCTGGTGAACTGCTGGAGACATGTCGTTGACCTTTTTCAGGATTGAGATGTTGTTTACATATACACTGAGTTACGTTTTTTCCAGCCCTATGTTTATAACATGTCAATCCCACATTAAAACCCCCTGAGCGCTAACATCCGGGCCAACAAGAGGGATTAATATAAGTTATATAACTGGTTTCATAATTGTTGTTGAATAAATAAAGTTTTTTATTTATAGAACCATATTGTCAGGTCGCCGACTTTTTATGGGTGCATGTATGATGTATTTCCTTTTTGATGTCTTTTCATCTCATGCCTGGTTTTTTTATTCTCATATTTTACTGAGTTAGAATGCTCTCCGTGTGCTTTACCTTTAGACATTGTTTTAATGTATGCTGTTAAACGTATACCACGATATTTACTTTATCAGCGGGAATAGCCCAAAGAACCATCGCGTATAATTTCACAAAGATAAGCATGTGGAACGAAGACACTTTGAGACAAATGGAGAAAACAACAATAGGATTAACATGTGTTAATTGAGAGAGGGACTGATTGTCTATTTAGCTGTATCTTATAGCTCGGATAATGAATTAAATACCCTATTCATCCGAATACAGTTATATGTACAGAAACAATGATTTCTTCTCCATGCGGCTAAGTTATCAATCAATGTATATTCATATGATTTAATTAGGAAGTTCAAAAAAGATTAAAGTTTATATGTAAATATCATATAGCCATTTTCATTATTTGAATATACAACAACAAATCTTAGAATAAAAATGTTGCCTATTAAGAGTAAGGTCAATTATCAAATCTCTACATGGTATATATTACACAGAAAATGTTATTTTCATGCAGAATAATTGATCGATTTGAGGCATTAATGTGTCATGATATAACTAACCCCACGTATAAGTTAAAAGTATATTTCTTAATACCACGAGCTAAACTGTACGTAAACGTGACAGTATATCAACAAATATGTTTACACAGACCTCAGGAACACCAGTTAATGAATACAGTTACGTCTGACATCATAACGAACGCGGCAGTGACAAAACAACATTGATTCACACTGACTGTGGTCTCCTGTACATTTTGGTAGGCAGTGTCTAGTATAGAGAAAGACACTGGTACTGTACTAACTTGATGGTTCTTATGTTTGCCTCAGAAAAAGAGATAACAGAAACAGCATGTATCATTTTATTTCATATTTGATCTTAAACAAACAAATATAATACTTCTTAAGTTAAATATAAAACGTTAAAGTCAGTGTGACATACCTAATAAAGTATCTTCTCATGTGTACATGTATATCATCTTAAATAAATAATGTATTATAAATGTATAATATCCTAAATAAATACTGTATAAAAAGTGTACAAAATCTTAAATAAATAATGTATTACAAGTGTTCATCATCCTAAATAAATAATGTATAAAAAGTGTATATTATTTTAAATAAATAATGTATTACAAGTGTACATCATCTTAAACGAATAATGTATTACACGTGTATATCATCTTAAACGAATAATGTATTACAAGTGTATATTATCTTGAATAAATAATGTATAAAAAAGTGTACATCATCTTAAATAAATAATGTATTACAAGTGTACATCATCTAAAACGAATATTGTATAACAAGTGTACAACATTTTTAAACGAATAATGTATTACAAGTGTACATCATCTTAAATAAATAATGTATTACACGTATATATCATCTTAAACGAATAATGTATTACAAGTGTACATCATCTTAAACGAATAATGTATTACAAGTGTACATCATCTTAAATAAATAATGTATTACACGTATATATCATCTTAAACGAATAATGTATTACAAGTGTATATTATCTTGAATAAATAATGTATAAAAAGTGTACATCATCTTAAATAAATAATATATTACAAGTGTACATCATCTTAAACGAATAATGTATTACAAGTGTACATCATCTTAAACGAATAATGTATGACAAGTGTACATCATCTTAAGTAAATAATGTATTACAAGTGTACATCATCTTAAATGAATAATGTATTAAAATTGTATATCATCCTAAAGGCAAGTGTTTAACAACTATAAAAGGTAAAAGATTTACAAATATACTTCATCTTAAATGCATTATAGATAACAAGTGAATACAATATTTGAGAGATAATGTATTAAAACTGTAAAAGGCATAACTTATTATAAGTGTAAATCATCTTAAATGAATGATGTATTACAGGACTTTCAAACATCGTATTCATAAAGTTAACTTATTTTTGATATTAATAAAATTTGTATGTGTATATATTTAAGGGTGTTTGTCTGTAAAAGCATATAAATACATTTTTTGTAAGTGTAGCATTTGATTTTTATGAATGTGAATTTGTGATTTGAATTGCTTTATTTCATACGGAGAGTAGGATGTTCTTCGCCCTCACAGTTTATTTACACAGTCGTATTTCATTCAGAATGAAGGTCCATGAAATCACATCATTAAACCAACAAATTAACATCACGGCCACCATTGATCAATGCCGTTGACTGGTGTTAATAATATATGTTTTTGGTATTGATTCCGTTATAAAATATGATGATGTGTATTTAATTATGAAACAATATGATATATCTAATAGATTCATTTGTTGAAGCAATGTCAGTTTTATTATAATTAATAATTCAAAAGAAGAGATGGCCAGACAACATTAAACAGAGAGCCTCGGATACTTTATGAAGTTAATATTGTCTGGTCATCTCTTCTTTTGGATTTTGATCGCTTTTATGGCTGGAACAGTAAATTATATTTAGAAATCCATCAACTGAGATCAGAACTGGTCATATAGGCCGTTAGCAGATGCTAGATCACATTCTGCAATGGTACCGGTTTTGTTTTTTTAGAATTTCAAAAACATAAAAAAAAAGAAAAAAAAAGATACAAAATACTATATATACATGTATATAAAGCCTCTGTCACACCTAGCCGCGTTGTCACTGGGATTGCAGGACGTTGTTAAATTTCCCAGTTAGCAGATGCTAGATCACATTCTTCAATTGTACCGGTTTTGTTTTGGCAGAATTTCAAAAAAAAAAAAAAAAAAAAAACCAACTATAAAGTACTATATATTTATAGCCAACTAGCTGTGCTCAATATATCATTTGTCAAAACCAGTTAAATTAAATCTTGTCTGCATATGGTTGACAGGAAAGCACATTAACTTACCATACATGTTGCTTTTTTTTTTGGTTCCTAATGGGAATTACCTGGTATGTTGTTTATTGTTAGCTTCTTGTTATTCTGGCCTTAAATGACAATAGATGTCGACAGGCCGTTTAACACAAACAAACAAATAAGGTTTCATGATAACATTGTGATCCTGCTTTATCTTATTTGTTCAATGTTTCCATATATCATATTCTTTGTAAATGTATGTTAATAAATATTGGAAATAAAAATGAAAAACATCCCAAAATAATTCTTTTCTAAACGATTTCGGATGTTTTCGTGCTTGTCAATGTAGAGACGTGATTGCAATATACAAAAAGTATAATGTAATTAATTATTATTGATTATGTACACAAGTATATAGATCCCTATCATCGTCATATGTTTTTTAATATATCTCTAGTTTATCTATCTTTATTAAATGTTTGGGAGTATAGGATCCCACTGGAGGTCTGCTAGTCTGATACCATAAGACGAAACGCATATTTAGTGATCGAATTCATAATCAAAATCGCATCTAATATCATTCAAATCTTAGTAATCCATAGAAAATCGAATTAAAATCATCATAAATGTAATATCATAAAGTTTTATTTAATTTTGAACTGAGGTTTGGATCTTTTGATACAACTGGGATTATTGCCAACACTGACACAAAGATAGAGTGATATCATTATAAAGTAAAAGTGACTGGGGCTCTATCTATACAACACGTGATTAGTCTCGTGATTGACATATCGACGTACCATAATATACAAAACAGACAACAAATCAACGTACCACAATATATATATACAGACAACATATCGACGTACCACAATAGATATATACAGACAACATATCGACGAACCACAATATATAACAATATATATATACAGACAACATATCGAGGTACCACAATATATATATATAGACAACATATCGACGTGCCACAATATATAAATACGGACAACATATCGACGTACCCCAATATATATATACAGACAACATATCGAACCACAATATATATATACAGACAACATGTCGACGTACCACAATATATAAATACGGACAACATATCGACGTACCACAATATATATATACAGACAACATATCGACGAACCACAATATATATGCAAACAACATATCGACGTACCACAATATATATATACAGACAACTTATCGACGTACCACAATATATCAATACGGACAACACATCGACGTACAACAATATATCAATACAGACAACATATCGACGTACAACAATATATATATATAGACAACATATCGACGTGCCACAATATATCAATACGGACAACATATCGACGTACAACAATATATATATACAGACAACATATCGACGTACCACAATATATAAACAGACAACATATCGACATACCACAATATATATACAGCCAACATATCAACGTACCACAATATGTATAAACAGACAACATATCGACGTACCACAATATATATAAACAGACAACATATCGACGTACCACAATATATATATATAGACAACATATCGACGTGCCACAATATATCAATACGGACAACACATCGACGTACAACAATATATCAATACGGACAACATATCGACGTACCACAATATATATAAACAGACAACATATCGACGTACCACAATATATATAAACAGACAAAAAATCGACGTACCACAATATATAAACAGACAACATATCGACGTACCACAATATATATACAGACAACATATCAACGTACCACAATATGTATAAACAGACAACATATCGACGTACCACAATATATATACAGACAACATATCAACGTAACACAATATGTATAAACAGACAACATATCGACGTACCACAATATATATATACATACAACATATCGACGTACCACAATATATATACAGACAACATATCGACGTACCACAATATATATAAACAGACAAAAAATCGACGTACAACAATATATCTATACAGACAACATATCGACGTACCGCAATATATATATACAGACAACATATCGACGTACCGCAATATATCTATACAGACAACATATCGACGTACCACAATATATATATACAGACAAAATATCGACGTACCACAATATACCAATACAGACAACATGTCGACGTACCACAATATATCAATACAGACAAAATATCGAGGGACCACAATATATATATATAGACAACATATCTACGGACCACAATATATATATACAGAAAACATATCGACGTACCACAATAAATATATACAGACAACATAACGACGTACCGCAATATATATATACAGACAACATAACGACGTACCGCAATATATATACAGACAACATATCAACGTACCACAATATGTATAAACAGACAACATATCGACGTACAACAATATATATACAGACAACATATGGACGTACCGCAATATATCAATACAGACAAAATATCGGCGAACCACAATATATATATACAGACAACATATCGACGTACCACAATATATCAATACAGACAAAATATCGACGAACCACAATATATCAATACAGACAACATATCGACGTACAACAATATATATATACAGACAACATATCGACGTACCACAATATATCAATACAGACAACATGTCGACGTACCACAATATATCAATACAGACAACATATCGACGTACTGAAATAAATAAATAAAGGCACCATTTTGCTTAGCAAAATAATATATAAATACTGGTAATATATTTAGTTTGAGCAAGAGACTGGTTTCATGAACACTGGTCCTGGTGTTCCGGAAGGTTAAGATATGCCTCTTTACAGCTACACGTGTAGCAAAACAGAATTTAAGCCCTGTATAACCTTGGTATGTTGTATATGATGTACTTTAGCTAACATGTCATAACGTAAAGTTGAGTTGGTTAAGAAATGTTATTGAAATGGAATAATACCAGTGAGTTATTTTTATCTAAATATAATTAAACTATATTTTTTCTGATGACAAATCTAAAATATTCAGTTAATAAGGTTCTTTCCCTCTTTTATGTAATTTGGATATATTGAAGCTGTTCTTTAGTAATTAGTCATAATATCCTAATTATCATAGTGACGTGAATTAAGTCAATAGTAAAGCATTATGTCATGCGAAGCCTATTTTCTCTTTTACTAGCTGTGAGAGGCAAACCGACCTCATGTCGGGTCGGATGCGAATGTCCTGAGGATGTTGTGCTATTAAGTAACCTTTCGTGGCGTAAAAATACCTTAATATACTATAAACATTCTAACTAAAGCGCTATAATGTAACATATCTTTCCATTTTATAATACACCTTATGTTACAAAAGGGAACTTACATTATAAAATATACAAATTCGTCATGACGACAGTGGCGGTGTGCTTAGATAACGACAAAACGTTATCGGTACATTTTATTATGATTTTTGCGATTTTGAAAAACAGCAACAATATTGATTTGAAGCCGATGTGCCTCTCCACAGCTAGTGAAATATAAATTCCTCTTAAATAAACTATGGTTATATGTCACTTTGTAGAAATTTGGTCGGAAAAAGAATAATATACGAGAATGCCTGTGAAGTATGAGGATACCGGTTTTAATGCCTTAGAAAGACTAGGTTAACGTCACTATGTTCCATTTTAAAACTAACGTACAAGTTCAGTTTATCTAAATAGCATACTATACTTTCTGTCTTACAATGGAGTCTTTAAACAGGATGTATCAGGGACAGAAATGTTTGGTGACTGTATCATCTTTTTGGGAGCTTGGTGATCCCAAACTCGTTTAGTTTCTAGCATAGACAATGTTCAATCAATACGCCGACTCTACTGTTCGCGGGAGGAGGTTAAACGGCACCACTTTTACTGCCGACGGTTTTGTAAATATGTGTATTCTGACACGCCCCTCATTCAAGTTGTGATTTTACACGGTAATGTGAATGTGATGGTTTATCATCATCTCGGAATGTATCAGGCACATTAGAAACATATTTGTCTTGGAAATGAACACACGTATAATATCTTAGCCTGCGGCCTATTGAGGATGTTGTCTATCAGCGCTCGCGGTATCCCAGATAACAAGGAATCACTACCGTCGTCAGGGGAGGACTATATTTTATCACAAAGTATGAAATAGGTGTTTAGTTGGTAGTCCCAGACATACAGTTTGGATTCGTTCTGTAGATTTTTTAGTTAGTAAAACACAATAGGTTACTAAACAACATTAGAAAACAAAAGTCACGGCTAAGTAAACGGTTTTATGAGAATGTTAAAGAGTCTGATAGGGATGCGACAGGAGCAAAATACACCTCTCATTTGTCTCAAGACCAAATCTTATGTCCCTAGTTCTAGAACGGTTTTAATGGAATGCGTAAAATACCGGGGTTTGCTGTCCGCTTATTTAAGTCTATAGCATTCTGGTATCTCCTCGATGATTCCCCTACGAGATGATTTATCTTGGCTGAGGACCCCCAGTCCGCCAGCTCGTACAAAAGCCAGGTTTGACTAATTATATCAGTGGGGTTATGATTTACACTCTTTTCATATCCAGGAATACAATTGCATTCCGGCAGAAGAACGATTTGGAATCAAATTAAAATACGGCTTGTCTATCGACTCGATTCTTGTACTATATCAGTTAAATGGAGCGATCCGTTTGTGGCTTGTCCTTTTGTCTGAGACATGCATACTTCGGTTTATATGTACAAACATGTGATACTTTATCAAAGAATGCTTCGTCAAAAAGTCAACATGATCTACACAAATTATCACATTGGTTAAAGGTCTTGTCAAAGTTCAGAATAACTTTCCTTTCAATTGTATGAATTGATTGATCAGTGCGTATATACGCCATGTAATCAGTTGCTTTGCGCTTGTAATCTAAAACGACTTTTCGTGCATATCCTCATTTAAGCAAAAGACTGGATATTCAGTTTCAAAGTATATTTCATAAAAAAATAAATAAATAAATTGACATTGAATGTACTGGCAAGTGTCTTCATCTTTTTGACAGGACTGTTGATCAGATGAAATTATCGATCAGTAAATTTTGGAAATATTTTGGGTTTTGATGCCCTGGACCACAAACCTTTTGAATAAATACAATCGAGATTTTTTTGTATTAAACAAAATCATTTAGTCTGTTAAATGAAGCAATACCTGCGAAAATGAGGTATAATTATTCACCAGAGCTAGCAGTTTCTCGGGAACTTCACTTATGGTACCCCTACCCTGAATTGTTACATATGTAACAGTAGCATTGGCTATTTAAATGATTGGTATTTGAAGTTAAAGCAGTTTATTTTTTATTTTTTATTTTTTATTTAATATGATAGACAAAATGTTTTGAAACCTGAAAAGACAGAGGAAGTAAGTGTGTTTCATTTTGCTATAATGCTTTTAAAATCCATTATTTCAGGGGTCAACCAATTAAATTCATTTAGGTGGTCCTAACTTAGGTCTTAAATGAAGATACAGTTTAATTTCGAAGTAACCAAACGAATGCAAAACTGTTTGTTTTTTTCATTTTTGTTTGTTTGTTTGAAAAAGCTATAACAGTAGGTTCTTTGTCAAAAACATGAATTGTTTGTA
Source organism: Mizuhopecten yessoensis (assembly GCF_002113885.1). Classification (NCBI taxonomy): domain Eukaryota; kingdom Metazoa; phylum Mollusca; class Bivalvia; order Pectinida; family Pectinidae; genus Mizuhopecten; species Mizuhopecten yessoensis. The sequence goes on from NW_018408670.1 coordinate 583,710, forward strand.
AATCCAAACATATTAAGATGAGAGTAAAACGAGAGAATTTACATGGTTTACCGAAACACAATACTTTTAAGAGCAAGCACCATTTGTAAGTCATACTGGAGATATGCAACATAAAAACCGAATTTGAGAGGTGAAATCCATTGATCGAGGCAAACAAAAAATCAGTTTCTTATTTCAAGAACTAGTTCTCTTTCGTTCTGATGAAGATCACAAGACAGTGCTTTATGATGTGCGTACTGCTGAATTACAAAATATCTTTTATTGCTGGGTATTCGTGAGTGTATATCTGGGTACCCGGGTTTGTAATGTTGGGTATCCGTGTGTGTAGGCTTAGTAACCGTGTGTGAATTGCAACACAAATAACACAAGAGATAAGAAGAATACCAAGATTTGATTCTGCCACATCGTAACGCAGGTAAAATAATCCCCGTGATATAGGCCTATGATATCTATACGAGATTGTTTGAGAAACTCGTTATTTTGTCTGTTGATGCGGCAACCTTAAAACATGTTTAGATATCAAACATGTTCAACTCCACATATTACCTCACACAATATCACACAGGGTCGGATTGACATGCTTATTATATAATCATTAATATTATCCTTTCACTATTACTTTTTATCACCAGAAAAAGAAAATAACGTTACCAGTTACTTTATTAATAAATTGCATTGTAATTATCACAGGCCTCACTTGAAGCAGGCATTTTACGATTATTTATTCTGTTGAAATTATGTTATTTCCCCTTTACCCATACAAAGACAAGTACAGATTGTGGGTCCTTTTATAAAGTTAGAACATTATGAATTCATTCCTGATAGTGTTACCGATAATATTTACCACATTACACATTTTGAACCTTTTCCGGTTCATAAGTTCCAATCAAGAGGTTTGGGGAATCTATTCCCGTAGCGGATATGTATTTATGAAGAGAAAAAGATATAACTTCTTGCTTTAAATTGGCATGCAACTAAAGCAATAAAATTTGCTAAATATATTGAAACACTTTTTCGATAGAGACACAACACAAAGTCCTGGGATTCACTACTCTAAGAAGTGTTTGAGCTCAAACAGCACTAAACATACTTTATTTGTGTGTAAATGAAATGAGTTATATGTGCATTACGTGTTGTGCGACTTGCTGAGCGTGCACATGTACACAATAGCCCTGTGAGACTGGCAGTGTAGTAAATAATCGGACGGATAGGGTTTCCGATCTCAGTCACGTTACGTGACCCCTTAGCTCTGCGATAGAACTAAAATATTCATTTCATCACATTTTTATTTTCCAATACATTACTATTTCAGAATAAAACCAGATTCAGCAAAGCATTACGGCTGTCAGGCGGAAAATACCCTTGATTTCTTGCACATACAAATGGTTGATATATGCTGCGTAACATGAACATTAATTTGTTTTTGAAAGGCGGTGACATTAACGAATTCTAGGGAAGTGATTTTACAAACGCAAAATTTCCTTAATATATTCAGTTGTTATGTGTGATTGGAAGAACTCCACGCCTCACAGATGTCCGGCTCATAATTCTCCCACAATACTACCGTATTTACCGTAGTAACAGCGATGGCGCAACTGGACCAGTCTTCACTCCGGCCACTGCAAACTTCAAACGAAACAGTCTTCGTTTGGATCTTTGCTCTGTCAAATCACAAAAATAAAAACCTTTAAATCAATTTCGTGATGTTTACAATAGCGACATCTTGATTAAGATATCATTTTAAAATACCAACGGAACACAAACTGAGGTTGTTTTGCCACCGTCTCATTATATACGTTCGAAAAAATATCGCGTATGTAGGCAAACTGAAAACTATTAATACAATGTATCGTTATCAGTCCTAGGATCCACGCATATTTATGGTAAATGGAACACTTCCTTTCCGTATCAGTTTCCTGACCGGAGTTTTTATGAGGGTTTATAATGTCTGGTCTTTTGCTTTGGTGTCTCCAAAGTTCCTGTTTCACTTTCAGTTCTGTTTTGGGTTTTTCATCCATCTATCTTGGCACATCATATTTTTTTCCAAATAAGACGATGATTTCGCAAATATATGTCATACAACTATCGTCTCCTTTTTGACCCGTTGTACATCTGTAACATAAACAGAAAATATGCAGTTTTGAATGCAAAAACATAGAAAATATAGCTCTGATTGGGCGACATCAAGTCAAACATATATAGCATTACACATATATTAACTTCAGGGTTTAACTGAAGGGTCGCTTACTCTCGTTTTAATAAAATTGTTTAAAACAAATAATAACATTGTGGATTATTATCCATAGTTGTGAATGTAATTCAGTTTTCACGTAGTCGCATTATACAACAAGATATATACAATACTTGACATGTAAAACACTAGTTTCAGTTATCAAAATATAAGGAATATTAGATCTTATAAAAGATAACTTCCAAATTCTTAGTGCAATTTTAATAAATTAACATTAAACATTTACGGGATTGAGTTGAATGTCTGGGGTCTTGATTATGTGGAGAAAACAAGAACTGATAACACTTGTCAGTGATAATTGGTCCGATATTAATTACAAAGGTAGCCTATATATCATCCAATGTACCTGATTTCCCCTATCATTATATACTGTCCATGAAGATCCGTATTTAAAAAAAATATCACTATTTGGACAACCGTTGTCTCGGTAGTCGGGTGGTGCAGTGAAAAGCGCTGATCTTTCCCCAAAATGGCTGGTTTTAATTCCTCAATCGAACGTGCAAAGTTTGGTGTGACCACTTGGTTTTTCTCCGGGTACCACAGTTTCATCCTTTGCGATACCGCACAGGAAGTAGTATGATTAATGTAAGTTGATAAAAGTTAAACAAAATTTATTTTTTGATTTTGAGTACTCCTGACCGTACACAGACTTGGATATATTATATAACATCATTGAGCACATTGAAGCTTCATTTGAATGAAATGATAAAATTGTGAGTGGTGCCAGTGCTAGTCCAGTGAATGTACAGAAATAGTGTCCGGGGACATAATATCATTTGACAGCTTACATACAGAAAAGCCTTTATATATCACATTCGCTAAAAGTGTAAAGCAAGAAGAAATTCAGACAGATATCTTTTCCGAACATTACGATGTACAGTATTTGTCAAAACAACTTTGCTTTGCTTGACTATGATGTCAAAGGTGTCCTCCGACTGTCACGTTAGTTGTAAATACTTTAAGCAAACTGACAAGAGGTCGGGTTTTAATATGATGGAAATCTTACTAATACTCCGTCGCCACTTTGGGAGGGAAGGCATTGATCAATGAAAATATCATTTATGGTATCTTCCCTATATTGGATTAATTAATTGAACAGACAGTCCTTACAAACAACGATTAGTTGCATGATTTTTTATTTTGTTAAAAAAACCGTTTTTATCACATACTTCTAACCATATTGTAATAATGTTTATTCACGTAGCGTTGAAAAATTATATAGAGAAATTCTATCATAAATCGACATCATATTGCAAAAATAATAACTTTTGTTAAATTGTGTGTATTTCAACACTGTAAAGAGAACGGACTAAAATAGGGCCAGTAACCAGAACATGTCACTTTCTACAAAACATACTTTTATATATTTGAACGTGATCATATTAAAGATTTCAGAATAATGGTGATTTTAAATGCATACCCATTCACGTTCAAGGTCTCGATTAATTTACGTATTTCAATGGCATCAGAAGATGATATTTTAAGCTTGGAAATTAGCTGTTTGTTTACGTCCTTCACACAACAATGCAAGTGAGGACAATGTCTTTAGTTAGGGACAGTAGAAATAAACTCTGACTGTAAAAACAATTGTTTTCATACTACTTTTTTAAAATCAAATCATTAAAACGTGAAGAGATGCTAGCAATATTTCATTTATTTGAAGCGTACGATGTTATAAAAATTAAGCCGTGATCCGTTTTGGGTACTGAAATCAACAAAAACTGGTAAAAGGTAATTGGTGTTCTATTAATATCTCATGTGACCTCTGGATGCTATTCGTCTGTTAGGATACCCAGTGGTTGTTTTCCTTCAATGTAACCATGTACCGTCACCTTGTACCATATTCCTCATGCATAAAATCACGTCTCAAATATGTAGATGTTCGTTCTGAAACTCTCGAACGAACTTCTAAGTAGCTGCTGTCTAAAGGAGAGGACTTATATAGGCAATGCCTGATGTCCAATCCTGTTGTCTTCTTTTGTCAATAATCTATGTTGAAATTTAAATAGCCGCTGTCTATAAAAAAGACTTATTGTTATGCAAGCCATCGAAAGTAAGTAAAAGATCAGAGTGTTTTAGTTGGTAATATTGTTTTTATTAATTTTAAGAGAAACAGTAGTTGAACGTAACCAGTGTTATTATTAATTTTAAGAGAAACAGTAGTTGAACGTAACCGGTGTTTTTATTAATTTTAAGAGACACTGTAGTTGAACGTAACCGGTGTTTTTATTAATTTTAAGAGAAACAGTAGTTGAACGTTACCGGTGTTCTTATAAGGACTAATTCATCACGTTTAGAAAACGTGAAATTATATTCGAGTGAATATGAAGCTAAATTTATGAAAAGACTGTTAAAGTGATTCTTTAATTTCACATTCAGATTAATTATTGACGATATTTTGACTCGGCATCACACAGATTAAACTCCTTTGTTCGCCATTACTCAGAGTGTAAGTGACCTAGCTACTTTCCTGGTTTACACAGGATACCTTATGACGAGTGTCACGTGTGGTGTGGAGAAGATGACCCTCTTAGGACACATGGTCCCGTCTTTTTGTAGAATCTCATGATATCTTTGGTGTTGTTTTGTATTTATTAGTTCATATTGTTGTCCCTTTGTATTAATTTAAAGTTAAGACTCTGTTCTCGTTTTTTATGGCTGTGGTAATTTCTTCTTATTTTATGTCATCTGAATGCTTAGCGCTGTTTTATACATCATATTTATTTTATGCTATTTGTATGATTTATGTTGATGTACAATGGTTTAATTCAAATTATGCTAATTAATATGCTATATATGTGTTTGGTGCTTGCTTGGTGCTGCAGCGTTCCGTTTTAAATAATATTTAATAATGTCAGTTTGACGCATTTGTATTGTTTGGTGATTTCTGTTGGTGCTAGTGTACATTTGTGTTTTCTTTATTTAACTTAAAAACCGAAGCAAAGTGTTACACAAGCATTAAATAATATGAACATGTATTGATGCAATTATGCTGTAACAGGTTACAGATGAATATGTAGGTAAACGAATGTACATACCAATTTTTATATGCAAAAAAGCACGCATAAATATATATTCATATATATGCACATGTCCCAAGCATAGGTATGCACACGGATATCTAATAAGAAAGTCTATATACCTTTTTGTTACAGGAGACATAACGCACTCTTTTCACAATGGTCATTTTATATGTATATCACATCAGAAAGGCTAAATAATTACGTCAAAGGAATTGTTCCCTAGTTTTAACTGAAGAAGTTTGCCGCTATAACAGGAAACTCTCTATGGACAGTTTTATCCTGGGAATTACAGTAAACCAGATTTCCATGATCGTCTGTAATAAGTGAAATGTATCGATATCGACTTCATTGAACACCACACGTCTTCCTACAACTCGCTCTTCAGAGTCAGTATATGCATGTAAATACGTATTCTTGTAGTACGCATGCTCCGATTGTCCAGCCAACAATAGCGCGCCGGTACTATTTTCACGCCCAGTGAGCGGCAAAGGGAGAGCATTTCACACGGATTAACTCGCCTTTATGGGAAATCGTTTTATTTTCTCTAGGGGTGGTCCATATGATACTGTTTCGTGCCGTCCTTTAATTGGAGATGGGACTTAAGTTGTTTTGCTGGTCAGATTGTATCACACACCACCCCTTTCCTAGTTTGGTGTTTTATTAAAGATTTCCATTTCTTTCTTGTATTATATCACTTTTATGAACTAACATGCACTACATAATACTCCATACATCAGAGTTATCTAATATGTACGTACAGGGCTCAATGATCCTCCCAAAAATGTCTCTGATCTTTTTTGAACTTTCCTCCGGGAATAAATTATTCCCTCCTAGTGAATGTGGCCACATTGAAGCGCTGTAATCTAGCCTATATGTAAAGAGATTATGGCCAGGGAACACGGGATGGATGAGTTCGGTTTGTAGATGATTTGTTTCTAAGTTGTAGGGAACGTATGTTTATTCATTTCTACACTTTATTAAATCAATTAAACGAAATAAACCGCATAACGTAAATATTTTTATTTTCATTTTTATTTTATTTTTCTTACTGTATGAAAGAACATTTGCACCAGTACAAATACAAAATGTAGTGTATGTAGACAAAGTACATGTCAGAGCAAAGTCTGTAGTAAGGTATACTTGTTACTCCAAAATGTTAATCAATTAAGGGTTATTTTTATGAACCAATGTTTTATTAAAACAGAACCAAATGTTCTAGTATAATGATATGTATATTAATGGTGTATGTTAAACTATATGCACTTACATAATGATAATGTATGATATAAAAGGAATGTATACATCTATAAGACGTATATAAACTTATTATATTTGTCTAAATCATCTGCGTTTGTCTTGATATACATTATTGATATATGCTTTACAGAATATTTAATATGTATGTTTTGCATACTGTATGTTTCAAGCTCTCTTGAGATTTAATTCAAGGACACTACAGACTCTTCTTCTTCAGTCGTTTTCCTCGATATTTACTTCCAACATGACCAACAGGGACGACCTACTGCTAAGATTGATTTTCCTATCCTGAACTTTCTCTTTCTTGATAGACACATGCCTGCTTCCTAACAAACGGTGTTTACAGTTCGCAGATGATTTGTTATAATATTCAAGCGTTTGCTCCAAATATCGTGATTTTTGTGATAAATGTCGACTTTAAACGACAAACTAATAATACAGGGTTTCAAAAGATGGTGGTTTACGAAGAATGTTTTATATTGTTATACTTATACACTTGTACGTACGTCAATGATGTATGTTCGGCATGGTCTGTATATTTATGGAATATGTTTTGCGTGATTTCGATATAAATGGCGTATGTTTGATATAATATACATTTATTTATTGATGGTGTTTGTTTTACATGATATCTATATATATGAATGGTGTGAAGATATAATTTCGATATTGTTATGTTTATATTATTTATATTCTAATGGCATATTTATAATGGTGTTAATGATGCTTGTTTAACTTAACATCTGCATGCTTTACATGGTAAACATGAATGATGTTTGTTTTACATATTATATGTATTGACATGTATTTTATCTTGATATGAAGTTGTATTCACAAAAGTAAAGCATAAAAATACATATCTGTGTGGAAAATGTACATTAAAAGTGTTTGAAATGCACTTTACTTGGTTGTTGTGGAGTTAAATTATCTTGGAAGCACCTGTTATTAAAAAACCGTAGTAACCCGAAACGACAGCTATGCTTAGTTATGCTTAGACGATATTAATCAAACTTATATCATTATATCAAAGCTTGTATATGTATCAAACGCATTGGATTTGTAGATTGACCCAATATCTGAAAAAAGATACATTTTTCAACTCAAAAGAAAGAAGAAATTATCAAAAAAGCACCAAGCGTCTAAAAAGTCCAGAAGGAAAAGAAAAAGACATTCCATCTAATGGAAAGTAAATCATACATTCGAAAACGATCCCTCAGTCTCGTAATTAGTGTAAAACTTCATTCAAGCAATAACAGGAAGAGCAAATAGGAAAACTGCGAACGTAATTAATCTTTATTCTCTTTATAAAACAGTCTGTTACCTATTACCCCCTGAAGCTTCGTTTGATCTTAAATACCACTGAGGAGTCCATTATTTCTCTGATCATCGATTTTCTTAATTAATTCATTGGTGCTTCTTTCTTCGTTTGATCTTAATATCGTCTCAATACTTTTCTATGTACAAAAACAAAAAAACTTCAATAAGATTCATCATTTTGGGAATATGTAATATTAAATTTTTACTTTCTACGAAAATAACGTACGTATTCAAATTGTCGCAACGTTTGAATATCTTTGTCATGCTATGACTGAGTCGGTCTGAAAACGTTGCGACACGTTGAATACGTACATTGTTTGTTTATAAAGTAAAACGTTTATATTAAAAAAAACTTTTCAATACTTCATTTCAAACAAATGAAACAGTATGTGCTAATAATAATAATAATAATATTAAACTTTATTTATTGAGGATACAAAACCTGTTTAGCAAAGCTAATCTTCCACAGGGTCCTCTGTTAGTAAAATTGGTTAGTTAAAAGACAAAGTAGTATCACATCAAATAAATGTACATAAAATAATTGTTGGTCTACTAAAACAGCAATTCATATCACAGTTATTTCATAATTTAAACGGTCGTTCAATACAATTACAATAAAATTATCACAGAAGCACGAAATATATTCCGTGCTTAACCCATTATGGTTTTCATTAAAAGACAAATTGTCTAATTTACATATATGCTAATGTAGCAAAAGCTAAAAATTGACAGAATACACGCTAATATAGCGAAAATAAAACAAATCAAAGCTGTATCTAAAAAGTATAATAGTAAAAATAAAAGACAATTAAACCGCATTCTTAATGTTACCAATCATATTTTGTTTGAGTTTTGTCAAGGAGGAAGAGAGTCTTACTTCAACCGGTAAATTATTCCAAATCTGGCTCCCTTGTACCAAAAAGTGTTTGGAATAAAATGTGGTACGGTGTTTGGGTACCTTGACAGAGTTTTGGGATGCTGATCTAGTATATCTGTTGTTAGACAAATTAAATTGATTAGAAAGATATCCTGGAACTAGATTATTTATACATTTGTACACCATAACACCTCTTTTGAATTTCAAATATTCGCCAATTGGTAACCACCCTAATGAAGAAAACATTTCTACTGATGGTGTATCAAATGGAGCATCCAACAGTAATCTTGCAGCTTGTTTCTGCGCTTTTGACAGTTTTTGTAGAAGATTTAAAGGGCATCCGCTCCATACTGTGCTACTGTACATGAAGTGGGGAAAAATACATTCGTGAAAAATTTTAAGTCTAGCTGAAAGTGGTTAATATTGACGGATGCGTCGAAGTAAACCCAAACCACTGTTAATCTTTGAAACAACAGATGCTATGTGATCTAACCAAGATAAACTGTTGTCAATTTTTACACCAAGGAGTTTTTCACTCTTTACTTGTTCAATACATTCCTGATCTGATATTAGGCTTAGAGCATCATCTATTCTGTTAAGTTTCTGTTTTGTGGCAATAACTAAACCAATAACGGAAACAAATCTTAGCGAACAGAAAAGATATTATAATTTGATACTTACAATAATGACGAATTAGAGACAGTAGGTATTACATTGTATTTTTTTTATGATTTAAGACATAATTATAAATGAATCAGTCAGTTTATTATAAAACAGTAAATACAAAATTCATATTTTACTTATACAAATGATATTTAATGAACAGAAAATGAAGACTCGTTACACAGTACGCGCCCATGCATGTTTATTAATAAAGAAAGTTGTTGTAATATCCTGGGACGGAAGATAAACAGTTAGAGATAGTGATGAGATACGGAAAGGGACAACCAACAAAGAGGAGGCCATCTCCCGGTATTGATGCCGCTCTGGTGAAAGGCAGCTAGATAACGTTATGGACTCCCTAATCTCGCCGACAATGACACAAGCACTGTCAACTTTACTCGGGAACCCAATATTTTCAGGTTTATCTCCTAAGTCGAAGTCGACATTTTCTCCTTAGGTGTGCGATCGTGATAGAGAGTATGCAATCGCGACAGCATTTGTAACTTTTCTGAAATATCCCTTTTGATAATTTTCATTTGATTTTAATATTAGCGTTCTGTATACATGTGTGTATGCCCTGAAGAGACCGGTATCGAGGCGGCCCTCGTGGTACATCCTTGTCACGATAGCGTAATACATATACCTGTCATACGCGTTTAATTTCGATTTTAGGGACCGAAGATATATTGACTATATAAACTAGTCACTCGAGAAATCACTTCTGTTATCGTTAAAAAATCCTGTTACAGAAGACAAATCTTCATACATGTCTTCATCATTAACACTCCGTGCACTGTTTACTTTTAGAAACATAGTCATTTTCCCTGATATGCATTACACATGATGGTATGTTACCTGTAATCTGCGGAATTTTAAAATTACACACAACCTTACACTTAATATTACATACAATAGAGTGTAACATTCGTTCAAACTAAATCTTTACCCACAAGCTTACACGATGAAAATTACAGACAATCTAACATGATTTAACATTAATTATAACATTCATTATTTATCTTAGAGATGTCATATAACAAATAGTCTTCCATGACTTATAAGTTAGCTTACATTAAATCTGACATGATGTTGTCTACAAAGATGTGTAAATACTGAGTGAAACCCTCCTATTTACAGCGCATTTATTGTTCGGGGATTGAACGCAGGGACCTTCAAACCCTATCCAAATTGTTGCTGAAGAAATAAAACGATAAAACCTCAAACAAAGGCTTACATGAAATAAAAAACACACAATCTTACATGATTTAACATTTAACATAATCCTCCACGATAACCCAGCACACATAAACGTAAACAACTTAACAACAAGCACAACATTCCATAATCAAACATGACACACATTCTTAAATAATTTAACTTTCCAAATCATCTTACATAATTTAACATAACATACAGTCTAACATAATTTCACATAACGCAATCTTTCATGATTTAAAGTACTTAAAATCTTACATAATTTAACATGATCGATAATTCAACTTCTTTTAAAATTACACTCAATCTAACGCTATTAAACAATATACATAATCTAACTTCATTTAAAATTACACTCAATCTTACATAATTAAACATTACACACAATCTTACATAATTTAATAATAAACTCAATCTTACATAATTTAATAATAAACTCAATCTTACATTAGTTAACAATATACATAATCTTACATAATTTTACATTACACACAATCTGAAATGATTTAACATGAAACACAATTTTACAAAATTTAACTTGAAACACAATTTTGCAAATTTAGTATCGCACCTAATATTAAATTTCTTAACATTTCACAAAATGTTATTTAATTTACATTACACTCAATCTTACTCAATATCGCCAAAAAATATACAATATAGTATGATACTGATTCACTCATGTATTATAATTCAAAAAACATGTTTAGCAATGTCTAACTAGTACTAAACTAGTCCCGGTTCTGGCTACACATACAGTGTGACACTATACGAATTACTCGTGTCGACACACACACCGTTACTCGTTGTACAGTGTAGCATATCACACATTATTAAAACAATTAGTTTTTTACATAACGCCACTTACATGATATAACGCCACATTACACTATGATAAAATGTACCGTCTTTATGTACAGTATTACAATAGCTTACAAACGATCCAAAATTTAATCTTGGTGCCCATCATCTTCGAGACCACATTAATTCTATGTAAGATAGATAAGATACCTAATGGTAAACTGCGATCAAAACTTCATACTGCTTTGTTCGACATTTTTCATTCAATGGGAGGTTTTTCGTGTGACGTATTATAAGCATAATGTGCAACAAAGGACAAGTAAAAAAGGAAACTACATTTGAAATAAAAGGTAAATCCGTCAAATACTAAAGAAAAGGTAATAGCGAATCTTGTCTTTCTGATTGGTCTGAAAATGTAAAACAAAAAAACAAATGAGAACGAAATACGAAAGAAAAGGAAATGTCAAGTCTTTTATGAGAAAAGAGCGATATCAAACCGACACTGTCAAAGTCAAAAACGGTCGCTTGTGGCCATCTTGCTTTCTAATAAGTCCCGAAGGCACTTCTATGGACTATGTATTTGGAATCTACAAGTGAAATTTGAGAAAGATCCCTTAAGAACTTTTTGAGAAATAACACGAACAAAAAATGCTTAAGAACAGATGGACGACGGACGGATTCAACATTTGTAGAGCGTCCTAGCTTATCTTTAACTACAAGGGATGACAGAAAAACCTCTTCAACACATTCACATTTCTCATACCTGCTATAATGTCGCAGATCTCTCTTCTTTTTTCTGTGACATCAAATAAGTGAAGGAAAGTCGTATCATCTCTGTCAGCTCTCTACTGATATGATGACGTGTCAGTGTCACAGTTTGCAGGTAGAAATCAACACCATTAGAATGCTTCGTCATATTTGTTATGAAAAACAATTAATCATTTATGCAATTATCCCCACTATTCTGTAGTCAACAGAACAAAATATTACAGAAAGCGTCAGTACTCAAGGACAAGAGGGACAGAAAAGACAATGGAAATCAAGGCGACAAACGCGAACCAGTAGAAAGGTAAGAATCTGTAACCTTCAGAGTACCAATACTATAACTGCCATCGATCAACGGTTAGTGTTTGTAAACAATATAATTATATACTTATAAGGCTTTTTACGGTATATTCACATTTTTGGAAACAAGTTTAATATTGTACGTGATGTCATCTTTATCAATCTTAGGGAAATAAGATTTTTTTTGTTTTGAAGGTTATTTTTTCTGGTCTAGGCTTTTTATTTTTAAAGACTACAAAGATTTAGCTTGGTGTACACAGTATCAATGTAGATTATATATTTGTCATGCTTTCTTACCCGACCCTTCGGGTTAAGAGTGACGGTACATAATTTTTAAGCATTGTGTTTACTTACGCATCTTTAACGCCGAGAGCTCAGAGTTTAATGGTGTATATCTTGATGTATTTTCTTCCGATTTAAGAACTTTGTTTGAGCCAGTTTTGATGTATTCTCCTTAATTCAACAAGTCTATTTGCGTAGGGATGATGTACTCGCGGGGGCCTTTGATGTGCAGTGTGCTGGCCTAGCGGAAGAGTGTGTTATGGGGCGGACAACGTGAAACAGATACCAGGTACTCCACCGTGTCCCAGAAGCTAGAACGGCACTCTGGACGACAATGGTCCCGTACACACATGAAAGGGTCGGACAGTGCCGTGTGATTGATTGCTGACAGCGGTAAGGCTGATATATGTTACAAATGAAGAAAAGTTTACTTGTATAATAGGTTCACTACTTCTGCAATAATCCTCCCTGATGTTTACTGATATTAATTCGTATATGCATTCCATTCAAACAAATGCTATCAAATATAATTCGAATTAATTCTAATCAGATCCTGAGCGTTAGAAATTTGACGTCAGATGGAATCCGACATTTAAAACGTTAAACATTTGTGGTACAAAAATGTTTTTGAAACATATTTTATTACGCAGAGACATAACGATTTATACGGCTAACTTTTGACTTTCAAACAGTCTTAAAAAATGACAAACAGATGGTGAAATAATTTTAAAATTTTGGAGGTCACCCCAATGAAACAATAAAAAAATGATATTGTGTTTTTCAATGCTCTGGTTTATTGTAGAAAAATACAGCCACACGCGTTTCCCAGTACATTATTTTTCCATTAAATTCTATGTAAATTCATCTTTATCCGATAGTTGTTATTTACTTCGTTTTTCGTCAGAATTATATTTTACAAACGGAGAACTATTTCGTACCTACAGTGTATATACGTGATATTAATATTATTACATTTGTCCATATTATTAAAATTATCAAGCAAATATCGAAATGTCAATAAAATCATTATTCTAACTCAAAACTGATAAAACTAGGGCAAAAGGTGAACACATGAAAGATTTACATGGAGACCCTTGAACAATTACATTGAAAATAAGACCAGGAGTTCCGGAAAGGTAAGCATCTTCTGCTTCATCGACAACACACGCCACACAAATCTAGATAAGATTTCCATTAATATCGCGTCATTGCATCGAGAAATTGGGATGAAATCAAAACCTGAAGGCACACTAATGAGCATAATCAAAACATTTTCCTTCATATGACACAAAACTCATATTGCCCGATGAGATTAATGAGAGCGAGAGCGATCAGAAAACTTGTCCATAGTCTTATTCAAACTGCATCTTTTAAACCCTGTATTTTAAGTGTTTCCGTCTGCAGTCGACAGCTACCACGGAAGTTATGATATTAGGAGCAAGCTCGTTAGTACCGAATCAACTGCGATATACGAAACACCGAATGTAGCGGGGCAGGAATGTTACTATAAAGAAAGGAAAAGATCTAGGGGATTTCCTTAAAGGCTAGATTAAAAAATCAATATTTACCGAAAACATGATCTACATGTGTATATGATTCAGCAAATGGGATTTTACGAAATGATCAAGTACATAATAAATAATGTTACTGACGTGTGTTTGAATGTAGGATGTTCTTATTATAACATTCAAAATGTTAAAGTGTGCTGTTCTTGTATGGACTTTATGGAGAATTCTGTTATTGATATAGAGCACTGTATAATTTGAAAATATTTTATTAATGACGTGCGTTTGAGAGGGTTTGGTTTGGTTTGTTTGCTTGTTTGTGTTGTATGTCCTCTTAATAGCTGTAGTCATTTAAGGACGTGCCTGGTTTTGGATGTGCAGGAAAACCGGAGAACCCGGAGAATATTCATATCGACCTGAGGACAGCAATTGGCGATTGCCACGCGTAGGCCTCGAACTCACGACCCAGTGATGGAGGGTTAATGATTGCAGATAGTCAGATGCCTTAAGGTTACTCAAGCCCCCTACAAAGTGTAGAAATCACCCTAAATTTCAACCCCCTAGTAAGTCATTTTCAAAAATCCTTCAAAAATTGGAATATATAGATATTTTCTTCAAATATCTTAAATTTGTACATTAGCTATAAAAAAAGTTACATAAACAGGTTAGCGTAGTCAATAATAAAGCATTAAAACCACAATTTGTATTTCATAATTTCGAACCTCACTCGACGACCTGAATGATGGT
This sequence comes from Mizuhopecten yessoensis, assembly GCF_002113885.1. Lineage (NCBI taxonomy): Eukaryota > Metazoa > Mollusca > Bivalvia > Pectinida > Pectinidae > Mizuhopecten > Mizuhopecten yessoensis. Next base: position 598,713 of record NW_018408670.1, read on the forward strand.
ATTTAGGTTGTGTGGGAAGACAAAGCATTTGATAATCTAATCTTTTATGATTACATTATCTGCTAGCAAAAGAACTACTAAGTATGTTTGCTTGATTTCAATGTAAACCCAAACATAGTCGGTATTTTTGGAAGACAATATACCAGCTGATCACACTGCCTTGTTTCAACCTTTCCAATTATCCATTTATGATAAGGATTCGAACCTGCCATGTTTACATTGGATTTCCAAAGCCTCACCATAATCATTATAAGAAATCTATCCTAGGTGCTCAGCCAAACCATTGTCCAAACTTCTATCAACCATTCTTACTACATTATACCATTACATTAAAATCGTATTATAACACTGTATACTCCAGAAAAGGAATTAATTGAATGAAGAATTCAGAAGATATTTCATAAGCATTTAGTATCTTCTCAAAAATGTATCTTCTACCAAAACTTTTCACTGCAGTAACGCTTAACGCTTATTTTGAGAGATTTCTCTATTTGAAAAAGGCAAACGGCGATATACGTATATAATAAGAAACAAGTTTGTCGCATATTTTGTGAAAAACACAACCCAGGTTGACAATATCTTTGTCGAGTTAAGTGGCATTTTTTTCCAGCAGACTTTAGGGATTCCTTTGGGAAACACTGTGCCCCTGTTTTAGTTGTCTTATGAAGCTGAAATGATTGAAGAGCTTATCAGGACTGGTAATAATAATTTGTCTTCGAATTTCACTTTCAGATATGTCGTCGATGCGCTTCCCTTAAATGACAATACATTAATTGGCCCTCATGAACTTGAAATCAAAGACACTACAAACTCTACGTCAGCCGCTTTCTTCGATCTTTACTTGTAAATCAGTATGGATGGCTCACTACTAAGCTGTAAGAAGAGTTGTTATTGATATGTATGTATTTGTTGATATTGTACAATTGAAGTTGATTTGTGTGTTAGTATTGTACAATTGACGTTGGTTTGTGTGTTAGTATTGTACAATTGACGTCTGTTTGTGTGTTAGTATTG